>NC_043000.1:96153669-96308669 GCF_006345805.1 Octopus sinensis
TATATATATACATACACACACACGGTTGAGTGAACGAACGGGAGTTCGAAGCTGATTATTCACTCCGTGGCTGCTTCGAGTTTCTCGCTCGTATGCGTTCGTTTAGACGACAAAGGCTTAAGTGATCTAGTTTTATCTATCTATCTATCTCTATGTAGATATGTGTGTATATACATATATATATTTATATATATTATATTAGCGCACGTGTATGAACACACGTGCAAGAAACTCTGAGTAGCAACAAAGCGAATCAACTGATTGCGAGTATATATATATATATAGTAAGAGAGTGAGTAGGCAAATAGGGGAAGAAGTATTATTACCCTTTCACTCTAAATTCCCATTTATTTTTTTTGGTCATTCATTCTTTCACCCTTTGTTGTTCTCTTTGAACACACTATTCGTCCCTTTTTAATTATTTCTCTGATCATAAACTATCTGATATCTCATATTAATTTTCTCTCTGTACATCCATTCTTATTCCTGTTTTATTATTATTAATATTTATGCTTAACTCTCGAATAATACTTTTACATTCGAGATTTCGTTGTATTTATTTATTTATTTTATATTGCTTAGCTGACTTAAATCTATCAACATCACGTTACAATTCGTTTTGCTCCGTGACAGAGACTTCACTCATTTCCTCTTGATTTTGATTGGTGGAGAGAAATGCTTAGCGCCAGTTACCATGGTAACAGTGCACACGCTTCTCGTAGGCCATTTCTTGTTTTCGCTAATATTTCTCTCTTTGCACCTAGTTGGTATTATTACGACGCATCGAGTTTTAAATATTCAGATATCGGGTAGCATTTTCTAAAATCCGTTTTTCATACGTCGTCGTTTTTCACTCTATAAAGATTTCTTCGAGATTCGCGATAAATTTTCTCACTTTTATCTCTTAATTATTTACTGCAGCACACTTTTAAAATAATATTTTTCTCGTATTCTGCAATAGCCCAATTAAGTGTACCAGTCATGTATAGTTGGAGTATATATGGTCAGCTGTTACTACTTCCCAAATGTACAGTCTTATCTATAAAATCGATATTATTAGGCGATAAGTTTTTGTCTACCATACTATTTAAAACCGTTCAAAATACTGAGACTACTAAAGGAGATATTTTGTATAGATGTTCAAAATATCTAATAAAACTATTCCACAATATTTTACATATATATCATACGATAACTATATATGTATATTTGTTTGTGTTTAGTATGTATATGTAAACAAACGGAAGAAAGAGTATTCAATACATATAGAGTTGAACTGGTAATTCACCTCGCTGCTACTCCGGGTTTCTTTTGTGTGCAGCCCGCCGGACAATAAAAAAATAGCACACAGTACAACGGAGTGAGTCGTCAGATCCTAACAAATAATATATTATAGTTACTTTGGTTAATGTAACCGTTACATTTCTTTAAATTAAATTAAAAGCAATGAGTGATATTCACTAGGAAAAAGGGGACTTAGTATAGAAGTAGGGTCTAAATATTAGACAATAGAATAGGATGATAGTGACTGCGAAGCTTTGCCATCTGATGAAACTTCGAAGTCACAAGCACCCTGTATTTACTGTCAAATAATGATGATGAAGAATCACACACGCAAACGTTTCGAACGAATCGTTGAGAACTCTGTACATGTTGCTGCGATACGGTCTATTTCAATTAAATATTTATATTGCGACTCGAGTTTCACGCTGATGCGATGAGTGATTTGTTAAGATTGTTGGTTTTTTATAAATCTGAAGCTGATTCGCTGTCTTCTCTTAAGACACAAGTCCTCGGTATTTGACTGAGCTGTTGGACCTTCATGCAGTGGAATCGATGTCAATCGTATCACGCAAGTGTGTGTATGTGTGACATATGTACAGCACAAACATTTGATCACAATAAACAAATCAACTGTGCTGGTTGTTCAGCAAAAAGTTGCTGAATCTTCATCTGTCGTTTACAAGAGAGTCCATATATATATAAATATATATATTGCGTCCGCACATGAACTCTCTCAATATATATATATGTGTGTGTGTAATATATGTATAAGATATGGATTCTCGGATCCTTTCATAACTACTGTGCACTATGTTTGTATTGTAAATTATAAATTAAATGTTTTGGTTGAGCTTTATTTGTTATGTGTGTGTGTATACCACGCTCTCACACACACACACACATACTTTCATGTGTGAATGTGTATAGAATAATATATTAGTTGAAAAAAGTTAAAAGTCTGGTTTTCACGTTTTTTATTATGGTATTTTAACAAAACGCTATCATGCATAGTATACTCATCTGATGAAGATGAGTACACTGTATAAAAGCGCTAATTTTGTTAAAATACCATAAAAACCAGACTAACTTTATTTAACCAATAATGTGTGTGTATGTATGTATATATACGTGTATGTACAAGCGTGTTAAAGCATTAACGTAATACCCTATTTAAACTGTTCTTCCTGTGTTGTCCTTAATATTTATGGTATATACACCATATGTCTGTGTGTATGTATAAGTAAGTATGCATGTGTGTCTACAGATGCAATATATGTGCGTGTGTATGAAATATATGGGATACTTTTGTTTTGTTTTGTTTTATTTTCAAGATAGTTTTATCCTCGCTAAAAATTTATTGGTGTTAGGGTAACTAGAGCCCAAGTTAAACTTGCTAGCATGTGTCTGTAGTAAACATACTTTTAGTGTAAAAGAAAGAACTGTGGTTAGACCTCTAGTTTTGTAGGGGTTTTGTTTTCTTCTGTGACAATTTTTTTTCTAAAAACATTGAATTGTCTAGTTTCAGTATTTATATCGTTTTGTTAGAGATCGGTTACTTATTGTCATGGTCTCAGAAAATAGTAGCTCGTTTTCTATAATAGACTCATATTTGCACAGAACTCAGTTAGTCTGTTCTAATTTGCAAAGCAGTACAAGTGTCAGCCACGTAAATAATATTTCTTTTCTGGCCTCCGTCTCTCATTAATGACCATGGATGAAGAGCTTAGTTGTCCGCCCTTCTGAAACACCGTTGTCAGTGACTGAACAGTCTACATTTCAAATATGAGGTGCACATGATGTGGGGATTCGATAGGATCCAAGACTGGACAGTATTGTATAGCAAACTGATTGTTGCCCATGCAGCGTTTGTTTCCCCTCTCCACAGCACGATTTGGCACCAGTATCGTCGCAGGAGTTGCCAGAACGAGGTCGTAGACAATGTCGAACTACCTCAGGAGCTCCAGCCCCCAATTTAACTCGAGGTTTACCCCCGAAGCCTCTCCTATAGCTGGGTATAGCCGCAAAGCAGCGGAGTTTCGGAATCTGAATTTTCCTTCTCCTAAATGGGTTGCCTCAACCTCTGGCTAACGGGTTCCATCGGCCCAACTGACTTACTAATTAAATCATAACTGGGACTCTGGCAGGTGCTACTACACTGGCTCAGAACAGATATGGTCACAATAGTGGCTGAGAGGTAACTTCATATTCCCCGAAACCCTGGAACTCCTAAATCAGGGCCTCAGTACTGGATGCATTTTAAGTCATTTTGTGTTTTAAAAAGAAAGTAAATATGTGGATCTTCGTCATTTTCGACGATGACTTTTCAGTTGTGTGATCCAGGTTCATTGAATTAGTAAATGGCTGGGTATTCCACAGATACGTGTACTCTTAACATAATTCTCAGGCAGAATCAGCTTAAAACTATGTAAACAGGTTGCATTTTTTAATTACAAGTACAACCTACCCGACAGGCTACTGCACAGTTTCCGATGGCCCAATTTCATTCACAACACTTGAACTGACGCGAAGTTATAGAAAAAAAAAATCACATTCCCAAGCACTGGGGTCGAACGCAGGAGCTTATGACAACGAAGCGAACGTCTTAACTACTCCCTCGTTCTCTACATTTATGGTAAATAATATAAACTACTCGTGTATTTGTAATCAAGAGAAATAAGAAAACGATCTCTGACGAAGTGGTGCAAAACGCTGAAACCAGTTAGATTAAGCTTTATTTATTTATTTGCTACAGTGAGTAAAAATATGTCATCGAATCACGTGTACATACTTCTCACAGTGAGGCAGTGTTTTTATTGAAATAAATTTCCATATTTGGTAAGAAATGTGTTTACTAAAAGTGGGAAATAGACTTAACCTGCTGCCCAATTTAACACTATCACCTGGCACCTTCAGTTCTTTTAACTGAATCCAGTCTGTAGCAAGCAATGGGGCCAGGTTTCCGGTTTCAGGATATCTTTCTCAATCCCTCCTTCCAGTTTCGGAAGGCCCTGTAAAAGGTCATGGACACTGCCTTGTCTCCTACTTAAAATAAAAATTTTAAAAAAGAATAAACACATGCTTGTGAATATAACTTGCATGTCTCTCTCTCTCTCTTTCTTCTCTCTCTCTCCTCTCTCTCTCTCTCTCTCAATGTTTATTTTTATGTTGAGTTTAATGAAAACATTGTTATACTTGGGACGGTCATATTTTGCCGACTCAACACACGCACTATATATCTGGTCTTCACTTCAGCTTTATCGCTATCATTTTAGTTTCTTTGTAAAAGTTTCTTTCATCACACATTCAGTGAACTCTTCAATGACTCTCTTCCCTACGTATCTCTTCTTATTCTGCTTTGGAGAGGCTGCAGAACGTGTGACGAGAGAACCTTAACAAAGAAACTAGAATAATAGTAACAAAGCTGAAGTGAAGACCAAATATATAGTGCGTGTGTTCAATCAGCAAAATATGACCATCCTCAAGTATAACAATATCTGTTTCACGTACGCTTTCATATCAAGAATCTTGCAAAACAAATACATAAACAATATTAAGAAAATAATTTTACATTTAACGAGTCCATATTTATTGAGTAAAATTTCTCCATTTTTGACATTGAAAAAAAAATTTTTTTTACAAATGATCACTACCTTACAAAAACTATATCAGCTTAGCAAAACTCTCTGCTGTGAATGCATTAAAAACACTATAACATAATCTGAACACTATTTCAAAAAATATCACCGTTCTCTTTAAGCATGCAAAAGACAAATTTAGCTGGGGCAAAATGAGTAAGACAAGATAAGATAAGGTGAATTTATTTCTTCAATTCTTCAAAATTATTTGAAAACAAGCTTATACACATCAATACCCATCCTTAGACATCAGAAAGATCAGAAATGCAGCAAAAATTTAAAATATCTAAGTTAAATGAAAGAGGGTCAGGGAAAATGGCACATGATATGAAATTAACGGAACTCAACTAGATCTATAAGCTCATAATATTTCAACTTCAGCAACAACTATGCTGACCAATTTTTACTCCTAAAGGTGATGCAACAGTACAAAATGATGGTGCAATGCTTGTAATGTAAAGACTTCAAACAAGGAGACAACAACGAGAAATCAGAAGTTGTTCATTTTACCCCTGTTACCACTTTTCCCCCCACCTTTTTAATTCATCTTTGTTACTTATGATTTTAATTCATCTTTGTTACTTAAATTATCAACATGTTGTGGGCACAATGGGAATGAGGGGGAAATTACCTTAAAAGTGCATCGTTCTCATACTAAAATGCACATACAAGTAGTTCTCTAAAGTTGAAAAGCTTCGGTTAACTAAGATTATTATCTATCAAATTAGTGGACAAAAATTCCTGCTGAGAGTTTTTGTCAATAATGTTTGCTGACACGTTCGGACAGCTGCAAAACACTCACACACACTCACGAGCGCGCACACACACGCACACATACACGCACGCACACACACACACATGTACGGTTTGGGTCATTTTCACTTTGCGCTGATCGAGCAATTAATATATCACAAAAAAGAAGCCAATCAAATATTTAGTTGACCCGTAAAATTAAAACATACCATACATATGGTATAGTTTCCTCCTCTATTCATCTCTCTCTTTCTCTATCTCTCACTCTCTTTTTCTCTTTCTCTATCACTCTCTCTATTTCTCTCTGTCTTGGTCTCTCTCTCTTTTTTTTTTATTTTGGTGCTTACGCTCAAGTTATGATGGTGATGGTCATATCGCCCTAGGTCAACCTTGATCGAGCCGACCTATGATCAAATGTTTTCAAGCTATGAGTAAATTGGATTTTTCGGATTATGACGGTCTGCACTATTCAATGTCCCTTTTCCTTTTTCAAGACGCCAGGGTGTTATTGCAACAGATTTGACTGCTATTTCTAACAGCTCAAGCGATCGTGATTTTAATTTAATTTGTCAAATTTGGTCGGACTGAATTTTAAATTGAAATAAAACATCGACCAACTTGTGAACTACATGATATAGTTATATGTGTTTAAAATACAACACATGTAATGTAATTTGACCCGGTTGCTAACCCCGATCGAAACGATTTCCCATTAATTGTGTTTTTCAATGTTTTGAGGCAGAACATTCTGTTTTTCCATCTCGTGTAGTGAAACTCTAACCAACCCAAAGATTTATTTCGTCATCAAACCCCTATTCCCATTTTTATTCTCGTACTTATATCCACTGAATTCGTTTGTTTCTGGGTATCGTAAGATTTTCGCTTTTTCTCATATTTATAGGATCCAATCAACAAACAACAACAGGTCTTTTTAAATATATATTTATGAGAACTTGTAAATGCTGTACGATGAAAGATAACGGTGTTGGTTATAATATTGATTTCCAACAAAAGACAAAAGCCATTGAAACGACTTCAATTAACAGAGGGTAACAAGTATCCGATGCCCTCTAGAACAGCTTTTTCAAACTTTTTTGTCGCGACCCACTGAAGGGCCGAGACCCCCAGTTTGAAAAACGCAGCTCTAGAATGATGTAAAATTGAGGGAGTTATTTTTTTTTTCACAGTGTTCTTATTGTTTACTTTTATAAATTGTGTTCTTTTTCACTGAATTATTGTTGTTCTGATTTTTTATTTTAATATTCTCAAGTATCAGCTGGTTGTTTATATCTAACACTTAATTTTTATCAACTTTGGAGAACAAAGTCGGGTATAGTTCAATTTGAACTCTGTCCGTCGATGGATGGAATTACATGCTAAAATATCATGTTTAAATTAATCATAATATTCGTTTAATTACATTGGATAAATAAGTGAAATCCGTTATCTGAGGAAACAAGGTGATAGTCGTTAATTTTGGCTGAAAATAATCGTGGAAGTGTACGATAAGCTCAATTATCTCCAACCAATCCCGACCGAAGCATTTTTTCTCCCTTCCGCACTGATGAAGGGCAAAGAGCCAACAAATTTCGAGTTGTCATTGTTTGCAATAGCTGAACTTAGCAAACTGCAAACTATAAATTTTGGCTTTTAATTTTCCCAGAAGTCAAAGATAATCCAGTAAGAAGGAAGACCACTATAAGCTTAATCAAAGAATTTAACTTACGTTATAAACAGAAATCTGGTGCTCTAAAATGCTGAGTCACCGTTCCGATTGCGAGTTAATATCATGTTGGTATTTATTTTACATGTCATTTATTTTTAAAGAGCTTTTCAGGAAATTTGATATAACTTTTCATTTTTATATACTATTTTATTTGTATTTTATCTATGATCTTTCTCAATAAATTTAATTTATGCGTATTAAAAACACGCACTTATATCTTTTATCATTTCCAAAACATGTTGATGTATAAAGATAAATAAAGTATAAACAAGGTATTCAAGGCCGCGAAAGACTAACGAAATAACATAAATATGGGTCTCTGACTTAAACCAATGAGATGCGATGTTGTTTAGCCTAAGGTTGAAACTGATTGATGTGATATATAAACAAGGGCAATCCAGCCGTGACCATCTCATCTTTCTATTGGTTCCAAGACTATCATTATCTAATATGTCTTTCACTTTTTCAGACAGTAATGTGTGATTTAATGGTAATTTAACGGTTATTTCTAGCACGTAGAATCTCCCTTCTACTCGTGGTATTACGATTATGGATAAAAGGGCTACAGAGGTAACAAGTCCTTGGCCTCCCCTTCTTTCTTGTTTGTGTGAATGTGTGTGTGCGGGTGAGCGCACACGCTTGAGTCTGTGCATGTGTATTTTCATGTAAATTTAACCCAAGGAACGAGTTTCTACCTGGTCTCTCTCACCTTCTTTGAAGTAGTCTCCTAATATTTTTCAGATTTCACTCTCACGATAGAAAGGACACACGGAATAACATATTCCTAGATATATTAATTCTGACAAAAAAAAAAAAAAAATGAAACAGGATTGGCATAGCTGGAATGCTCTTCATAATAGGTCTGCTCAGTCGGGTTTGACCTGGGCTGGCTAAACAACTATCCAAATTAGTTGCAACAGAAATAAGCTAGTTCACTCTTTACTTTCAACTGTTGATTCTGTTAAACTTTTACTGCAGATAAATAAATCTATTTATATAATTAGCTGCATGTCTCTATCTCTTTGTCTGACCCTCTGGCATAATACATCATCATCATTACCGTCATCATTATAACGTCCATTTTTCCATGTTAGCATGAGTTGGAGTTTTTTTTAGAAAGATTTTCTATGCCTGGATGCTCTTCCTGTTGCCAACTCCAACTTTTTCTAAGCAATGTAATATTTTCCCCATAGCTAGACATGTTTTTGCAGAATACTGGAAATAAATGATACTGCTTATATGATAGTTTACAAGTATCATGTAATGTCAAGATGAGACAAAAATATACACACTTATGCACATGTACACCCACACACACATATACATACATACGCACGTGTGTGTGTGAACTCATGTGGTTTAGTATTAGGGTATTGGCTCATAATTGTAAGGTTGTAAGTTCAATTCTTGGTGTCACGTTGTGTCCTTGAATAAAACACTTTATTTCATGTTGTTCTAGTCCGCTCAACTGGCAAAAATTACTTGTAATTCAAAGGATCAGCCTTGTCACATTGAATCTCCCTAAGAACATTAAGAGTATATGTGTTTTCGGAGTGCTCAGCTGCTTGCACTGCTCAGATCAACTGGAACACACATTATAACCAATGGAGTGCCGTGTGTGTGGAGGTGCAATGGCCCAGTGGTTAGGGCAGCGGACTCGTGGTTTTGATTCCTAGACTGGGCGTTGTGAGTGTTTATTGAGTGAAAACACCTAAAGCCCTACAAGGCTCCGGCAGGGAGTAGTGGCAATCCCTGCTGTACTTTTTCACCACAACTTTCTCTCACTCTTTCTTCTGTTGGCCTTCTTGCTTAACCAGTGGGGTGGCATCATTTGAAGGCTAAAACAATGCGAAGCACATTCTGGCCAGCGATGTGTAGCAACATCTGATAGCCTGGTCGGTCACAGTGATCACGGTGATATATATATACATATTTGTGTATTTGTACATATGTATATACAACAGGAAGGCTTTGATTGGTCTTACCCAAATGCCATGCAGTGAGACTGAACTCAAAACCATGCAAACCATGCAAACTTCTCAACTATGCAGCTATGCCTGCACCTATACATCACTGACAAAGAGTTCTGGTGGTATATAGTGAGACTTCTGCCTAGTTTTGAACCATCTTGCTCATAAAAAGTAAAACCAGCTGCAATAAATTAACTGTATCTCCATAAAAGGCAAGAATGTCTGGTATGTAGCCAATGAAATGGTATGCTTAAAAAGAGGTGTGACATTTGCACCAAGTAGTTTTTCTGAAGTTTTGTTAAAAGTTATAAAAAGTTGAAATATTGAACTCCAAGACAGAACAAGCCCATGCATGACATGGAACTGTCATTCAGTTCTGTAATTCCATGATAGGTTTTTCAGTAACCATCGACAATTATCATACAATAAACTAAAATATTATTTCTATTTTACCCAGTAAATATTTAAATTCTCTTGTATACTATAATGTGTAAGGTTTTTCAATTTAATTTTTCATAGTACATACATGAATACTACTGTTTGAAGTAATAAAATATAGAAATATATATCATTATTAGGGTGATCATTAAAGGTAGCAAGCTGGAAAACTTGTTAGATAGCTGGTCAAAGTGCTTAGCGTCATCTAGTCCATCTTTATGTTCTGAGTTCAAACTCTGCTGATGTCAGCTTTGCCTTTCATCCTTTTCAGTTCGATAAAATAAGTACCAGCTGGGCACTGGGGTCAATATGATTGACTTACTCCTTCATTCGAAATTGCTGGCCTTATGCCAAAATTTGAAACCATTATTAGTGAGGTCATTTTCACTTTAGCACACAGCTTACCAGCCTATCTTCTACCTTCTTACTGTTGTGTATTACCAGTGATGATATTATGATGACCACTTACTGCCAAGGTCACCTTTGCCTTTCATCATTTTGCAGCTGATAAATAAAATACCAATCTATTACTAGGGTTGATAAATATAGTACCAATCCAGTCTTGGGTGATTATCTCTCTCTGTCTCTGTCTGTCTCTCTGTCTCTCTTTCTCTCTTGAAAAAACAAATCAATTTATGGCAGACCTGGGGAGGGACGAGCTCTGCCAAGTTTAAACTGCCTAAGACACACTGTATTTTATAATGGCTCCATCAGAAGTTGAGGACCCAAAGCAAGACGTGACTCAACATGCCTATTAATACAGCAAAGATACCAACAGATGCAAAATATTCAGTGATTCATATACCCTGTAGCACACATCCCCTTTAACACACTGGAGTGGTACAGATGACCAAGTTGATAGGGTATCCTGGATGACAAGTTCATATTCCGTTATTATGAGTATTCTTAACATGGCCAATACATTTAGCCCTCAATAACTAGGTCCACCTATCTCTTAAATAAGTTGGTATTTAGATCAAACAAAAATGAACTAAGAGAAATAACTCAGAATAGTTAGTGGCATGTATATGAACAATGTAGACAAAGGCAGATGTATTAAATATGCAAATTATCTGGGCCATAAATGTGTTCTACTCTTGTTTATGCCTTTGAACCTTGGCTGTTGGAGATAGTTTAGGACATTTGTCTTGCTGATGATGCCTATGGAGACAGGAATATGTTTCCACAACTGTCCTCTTGTCTTCAGACAATAAGCTTGTTTTTTTCCTTAATGGCAGAAATGTTAGCACGCTGGGCGAAATGCTTAGCAGTATTTCGTCTGCCGCTACGTTCTGAGTTCAAATTCCACCGGGGTCAACTTTGCCTTTCATCCTTTCGGGGTCGATTAAATAAGTACCAGTTATGCACTGGGGTCGATATAATCGACTTAATCCATTTGTCTGTCCTTGTTTGTCCTCTCTGTGTTTAGCCCCTTGTGGGTAGTAAAGAAATAGGTTTGTCAACTTTGGAAAATTCTTGATTCTTGAGCTTATCTCCCTTCCTCATACAGAGCTATTCTTGATTGTTATTTAGACCTTGATCTGCTCTCGTTGAACAGACATAGCAGGCAATTTTCTCAGCCTGCTAAACACTGTGCACAAGTGGAAATTAACTATACTTAGGCCACATTAACAACCAGCCATTGCAGAGTCTAGAGCAAGCCATTGTGTTTAGTACTATTCTAGGAAAGCTTTAGCATGGTAGCAGTGGGCTGATGACATGAAGCAGTGATTTGGCTGTCAACCAGCTAAGAACTGCTCCAAATAGATCACAATAATAAGCACTTGTTATTGATGAAATGAGACAATTGGGCACAGCTGTTTGGACACTGATGATTTGGTGCAGTTGACTGGAAATTCAACCTGTTTTGTTAACAGTACTATTATGCACTGGAGGCAAACACACACACACATGTATGCATAAATACATACATAAAGAGCAAGAGATAAGAAGAAAGAAAGAGAGTCATTACTCATATATAGTAGCATAACTTGATGCTCACATACATAAACAGAGAGAAAATGAGAGAAATATTATCAAATCAGTGATGCCAGACAGGCAGCACCAAAATGGCTGTGTCAAAACATCTTGTACCCTGTAAAAGAAATCCCTATTCATTAATCTGATGGCACAAGAAGGAGTATCAAGGACTAGTATGATCCAGAAGTCTATTTAACATTTAAATGAAAAATAAAATCCAGACGCTGAAGGGGCTTTTGAATCACTATGTATATATTACCTAATATATTCATTTTTTTATGATGGCAGATTGTGATTTCAAGAAAATTGACTACTATATCTAGTAGCTCAAGTAAGCATGTAGAGAGTCCCTCATTGGCTCAACTCTCTTTGGAAATTGTTTGTTTAGCTCCAGGTCAGCTCTTGTCAACATACCTACTACAATCAAAGGGCATTTCAGAATAAACATCTGTCATTTTTTTTTTGTTTTTTTAGACGTAGTCTAGCTTATTGTCTCAACCTTCTATATAATTAATCCTTTCTAAAATAGGCACAAAGCCTTATATTTTGTTAGAGGTGAGTAGTTGATTACATCAACCCCAGTGCTCAACTGGTATTCTATTTTATCAACCCTGAAAGGATGAAAAGCAAAGCCAACCGTGACAGAATTTGAACTCAGAACATAAATACAGATGAAGTATCTCTAAGCATTTTGTCCATCATACTAACAATTCTGCTAGCTAACTGCCTTAACAGTCTATACAATTTATGCAGGGTAGTATAGGCTGTAGTGTAAAAGTGATAATGGATTTGTTGGCTTACAATGTTAAGCTCATATCCACATTACAGGTAAAACTATCTATGACAGACTTTCATCTGCTTTGCAGATTTATTTTATATCTGCTTAGTGCCATAATAACCAAAGTAGAGTTCCTGCATAATGTTGATTTGTAAGAAACTAGGGAGTTAACCTCTTATGGCTGGTAACTTTGGAAGTATATTTTTGCCACTATGAGTAATATAAAAAAATATGGCCCAAATACAACAATTATAACTTTTGTCAACTTTCTTGGTGCTTAAAGAAAATAATGAAATGAATAATTTTCAAATGAAAAATATTAATTACCTTAAAATAAAATGAATTAAAACATTCAAAAATAAAATTATTCTCCATTTTGATTTTATATTATGGAAGTTCACACACACACACATATACATTCATTCATTCAACCCCACTCTCTCTCTCTATATATATATATATATATATGTATGTGTGTGTGTACAAACAAATTTTAATTCAAGAAGATGAAATGAACAGGCTTTATTACAAATCACTATAATTGTTTTGACACATCAGTATCAGATGGTAATTGATGAAAGTTATGTATATTATACACATTATTACATCAATATGATCCAACAATAGCTGTATATATGCACGTCTTCAGGTGAGTGGTGTTCAAACCACTTTTAGATCATCTTTAGTTTCTCTCTGTTTTATACCCACATCACTATATTATTTTGACCATTCCATTGACAAAGGACAACACCGAAATATAAACTGGTACAAATGAGAAAAGATGCCAAATATAAGTTAATGAAAATAAGAAACCCTTCATTGACTTCATTTTTATCCATGGACTTGTGTGAACTATTAGGAAAATAAACAAACATTCTAAGATAGTAATGTCATAAGAAGATGAACATGAACAATTACTAGTCTCTTATGTCTTTTACAGTTCTACTTCAAAGGAAATTAGTGGCAGATGGTTAGTTCCTTAGCAGGGCAGTAAAATAAAACCTGTCTGCTTATGGACTTAATTTTGGTTGTATAGCTTTACTGTTGTCTGGTTTTGTCACCCTTGCTTTGCAAGTCATTTAAAGAGGTTATTAATTCAAGAAGATTTACTTGTACACTCTCTTCTACATACATATACATTTATTTAACACTAGAATACATACAAATGTATATACATACAATTGTATAGACATACATATATCTATCTAAACATACGCACACATTTTCCACGCTCATAAATGTATATCATTTTCATGCTCCCCTACTTAAAAGGCCTCCAAATACACTCATATTTAAATACATCTTTTTTCATATTCATATCTATCTATCTATTTAGAATTTTGAGTTTAGACTCAAAAAAGAAATATAATGCTTAGGTTTGCCTGTTCTCGAATGAATAGATATAAATAAATAAATAAATAAAATTGAAGTGATTGCGTCCTAACAAAAAAATATTATATATTTGAGGTTTGTAGACTGATCAGAGCTGAAATATTTTCTATCACTGAAAAGAAAGGTAAGCTTTAGGAGTGCAATATAATAGGTGTATGCACAATGCACAGCATCCACGCCCAACCTTACCCTCATTGTTGTCCTTTTTATCGTCATTGTAGTCATCATATTCTCGCATACCTGTACATGTGTGCAACCCCACACCACAACTTTGATTCTTCATAACTTTTAGAAAAATAAGTATTTTTAAATGAAATTTTCTTCATGTGCTTGTTAAATGGTATAGTTTACAATTATATCGGAATTTAATGTGGAAAAACGTAGTCCCCATATACTGAGATACATATACAAATGTGCCCATCATCAACTTTGTTTCCTCATAACTTTCAGAAAAATGAATATTTTTGATGAAATTACTACAGCTACCTTTCCGATGGTGTAGGTTACAATTATATCGAAATTTAATGTGGGGGGAAAAATTGGTGGGTGCGCACACATGCATAGTGGCACGTATCAAATGAAACTTAAAATTTTGAAAAAATAATAAATTAAGTGAAGTTTGTCAGTATGTAAATGTGTGCACATACCATTAAATCTTTTTTTTTTTTTTTTAACATTTATTTCCCATATCGTCATAATCTACACCATCTGAAAGCTATTTGTAGGAAATTTCATTTAAAAAATACCATTTTTTCTGAAAGTTATGAAAAAGCAAAGTCGACTTGTGTGAATTATTCGAAACTCCTGTCCCTCATCCCCTGAAAAAATATTTTGCACAACAAATTCCGATATGATCGGAATTTGTCTTATCCGAAAGGTATTGAAAATTTCATTTAAAAGTATCTATTTTTCCGAAAATGATAAAGAAACGAAACTAGAAGATATACACTTGTTTAGATATGTCCATATTAATTTTTTTTATTCATATAATAGAGTGAAGTACAACCCAAGTACTTGCATCAGTAAGACCGAGTACGTTCCCTTCGCTTAAATTGATATTCCTTTTGCTATGAAATCAATACAATGACCCGGAAGCATGTATAAGGAAACCAAGAAATGTAACTCTGAGACTGCAAAATCATAATTATTTCCCTTGATACTATGGTCTCCGACTTATGCACAAATTTGCGTTAATTGATGTTATCTCTGTACTTCAGTAATACTTTTTTTTATTTTACCGACCCCGAAAATATGAAAGACAAAGTTGATCGCGACAGCATGTCAAATCAGGGTTGCAGGTTTTAGTCCGATGTTCTAACGATTCCATCGTTGCCTTTCCGCCTTAGTATAACAGCCTCCAATAAAAAAAAAAAAAACCCGGCAGTTTTTAAAGGAAATGTATTAGCCGAAGCCATCGACCCCAGAGTCGAGCTTCTTCCAGTTTCCATCTACCAAATCCATTGGCTTTAATCGACCTAAAGTGCAAGTGTCACCTGGTCCACTGAACCGAAAATTAGCAAGTAAACTTCTAACCATATGGTCACACTTGCACCTGTGTATATGTGTACCTGCTACATGGTCAGATCATCAGTAACTAAACTGGGAACCCACTCAGCTTGTTTAGTCAGGTGTATGTGAGTGTATATATATATATATATTACATATAAGAGACCAAAGTGTACGTACGCTGCTATATATATATAAAATATAAATAATATATATAAAATTATAAATTATATATATATATATATAATATATATAAAAAACACAAAATGGGACAAGAACGCAAAACATTTGGACAGTTAGGTGATACAAAAATGGGACAACAAAACATCCAGATAGACAATACAAAGAAAACAAGGACGACTCATTTGGAGTTTTCTTTCCTCAGTTGAGTACCAGATTATTTTCGTAATTTCAGCTGATTATAATCGAGATTGCTCCAATCTGGCCAGCCCCAAGGAAAAACTAAGCAAAGGGCATTAGATTCCTTGGAAGAAAGCAGCGAATGTATACAAAAACAAGGATAGAGAAAAACAGAGAATGTTACACAAATACAATAAAAATAATAACAGGACATAACAACAGGTGTCTTTCGACTAAGGACGAATTAAATTAAGTTGGCGTGTGTGGAAATAAAGCCTTATGGCAGGGATACAAGATTTCACAGGCACAGGGAAGAATATCGATGTTGCATGGATGACGGCTGGCAAAGAAAGAAAGATCAGGCTTGGCCGAACGCTGGTCAAGTGGGTAGAGAAGAGAGAGAGGTAGAGGCAGAGGGACAGAAGAATTAAGGAGGGGTAAGAAAAAATGACAGGGACACGGTGAAGTGAAAAGTGGAGGGAAAGTGAGCAAGAAGAGAAGGCAAGGAAATGTGAGAGAGGGGGAACAAAACAATGAAGAGAGAAATGAACGAATAAGTGTGAAAGGGCTGATAGACAGAAATAGAGTCATACAAGATTTTTAAAAAATGTATACATACATATAAGAAACTAATGTGTACACACGCTGCTATATATACATATATATCTACATATATAAAAAATGCAAAATGGGACAAGAATGCAAACCATCCAAACAGTTAGGTGATACAAAAATGTGACAACAAAACATCCAGATAGACGATACAAAGAAAACAAGGACAGGTCATTCAGAGTTTTCTTTCCTCAGTCGAGTACTTGATTATCTTCGCAATATATATATACACAAATATATATTATATATATAATATATATATATATATATATATATATATATATATAATATATATATATATATATATATATATATATATATATATATATATATATATATGAAGTGATGGTATGTTGTCAACTTAATGTGACAGTCCCATGAAAGGGGAAGAATGCTACTGCTACTTAGCCCCAGGAAACACCATTTCCAGTTTGCCATTACACATTGATGCTAAACTGTTTGGTAAAACGAATTGTTAGAATTAGGGTGGGAAGAATCCCACTGTGGATAGATCCAGAGTGGATAATAGCCGCAATTTTTTTTATTTGGAAATAAGGAAGTGAAGAGGTGAAGATGGGCATGATAAACCAAACCCAACAAGTGAAGTAGTGGGGCTATGGATTAGAGATGATTTGTGCAGTGAGCCAGAAATATTACAACAAAATACCTGAAACTTTAGAGCTACCAAATGAAGAAAAGCCGGAGATAATGTTGGAGGGGAGGACCCCAAAGTGTTATGAATGTGGTGAAAGAGGTCACTTGAGAAAGAAATGCACTAGAGCAGCAGTGGAAACTGTAGAGGAGAGTATTCAGGAGAATATAATGGTGGAGAAACAGCAGAAACAGATAACAGAACAAGATGGGAATTTTGCAGGGTGAAAGCAAGAAAAAGAGAGAGAAGGAAGTCACTGGCGATAGTGGAACTGAAGAAGTGCAACACAATGGAAGAGGTAATCCAACCTATGATGAGAAATGAGGAAGATTCACTAGTAGGATCCTCAGTAAAGGATTTACAAGTACATAAACATTCAGACACACAAACACACAGACATACAAATGCATAGAAATATAGACAAACAGATACAAGATAACACAGAATCACAGAAACTTAAAAGCACAGACATACAGACGAAACACACAGAATTACAGTCAAACAAACACACAGACACATAAATATACAAACACACAGACACACAAATACAATCACATGAAAGCCAAGACTTAGAGAAATACAGAGACAAAAAACGCAAACATGCAAGACACAAACAGAAGTAAAGTGTATAGTAAAATATAGGACAACCTAAAAGTTAAAAGAATTCCAAAATTGAAAGACATTATGAAAGAGTGAATCTACTGGGGTTGCAGGTGGATATTGAACCTCACACCTCGGTAGTGAATTATGTGGATGAAAAGGAGAAGATGAAGTGGTAAGTCATGATTTATTCTAAAGAGTGTGAAAGACTGAGAAAAACATTTGGTTAAAAAAAAAGGAAAAAATAAGTAAACCCTGTAACTATTGAATGAACAGTCGTTAAAACGTTTTCTTTAAAATATAGGGTGGACAGGAAAAGAGAAGTCGCGGTTTCACCTCGGAGCAGGGCTGGAAATTGTTATTCAAAATGTAAGGGTGAAAAAGAAAAAAAAGGAGAGCACAGTTTCATCTCAGAGCGGGAGCAAGATGGCCATCTCATTTGCATTGTAATTTAATTCATTTTACATTCATCCTTTCATGTGTTTTTTTGTTCCCGCATGTCTGTGTATGTCCCAGCTGTGTTTAGGCCTTGTACCTGTAGTAAAGAATTCAGCTAGCAAGCCATGCCACTCCAGACTGATGATGAGTAATGACTCTGAAACTAGTCTCTGTATGCTGGCTTTGCTGGGTGGAGGAACTTATCTCCCCCTTTGAAAACATAAGGACACAGAAAATGTGTAATGGCCAACTGGAAATGGTGTTTCCTGGGCCTAAATAGCGGTAGCATTCTTCCCCTTTCATGGGACTGTCACGTTAAGTTGACAACATACCATCACTTTAAAATGCTGTTACTGTATAAATCTCTCCGAGAAATTTAGAAATGCAATATTATATATATATATATATATATATATATATATATATATATATATATAATATATTTATCATCATTATTGTTGTTTTGGTGGCTGAATGTCCTTCCTAATGCCAATTATGTAACAGCATATACTAGATGATAGCAGTGCCAGTGAAGTCACCATACAACTAGAAGACTCTGAACCTAAGAGTGGTGGCTTTATGCTAAGGGATGAGGGGTCAAAGTATGAGAGAAGGAGCCACAGCAGCTACATGGCCATTCACAATTTAAAAAAGAAAAAGGGTAATGTGGTGGTGATCAAGGTGGGGTTGGAAAGACATAAAAATAGTTGTAATATGATACCTGAGTGGGAGGCAGTGAGCTGACAGAATCGTTAGCACACTGGGCAAAATGCTTGACAGCATTATATTTCCATCTTGACATTCTGAGTTCAAATGCTGCCAAGATCGACTTTGCTTTTCATCATTTGAGGGTTGATAAAACAAGTACCAGTTGAGCACTGGGGTTGATTTAATTGTCCATCCCCTCCCCTAAACTTACTGGCCTTGTGCCAAAATTTGAAATCAGTATGATATCTGGGTGGACCCTCAAGGCATAAGGTGTATAGAAGTGGGTAAGGACAGAGGAATTGGGAATGTGGTTGGATAGAGGCTGTAAGAGTGTATAGGGGAGTGAGAGCAGGGGAATGAGTGAGGAGTGTATGCATATAATGAATGAAAAACAAGGGTTGACTGGTGGATGTAATGAATGTGGGATAAGGAGTGTGGTGTCAATGATGCAGTGGAAGTGCATGGTTTAGTGGTTAGGGTGTTGGACTCATGATCATAAGATTGTGGTTTTGATTCATGGACCAAGCAATGCATTGTGTTCTCAAGAAAAATACTTCATTTCATGTTGCCCCAGTCCACACAGCTGGCATAAATGAGTAATCCTGTGATGGACCATCGTCCCGTCCAGGTGGGGAATATATACACCATGAAACCAGGAAACCAGCCCATATGAATCAGTATGACTTGATAAAGTAACTTTACTTTACTTTGTCATTGATGCATGAAGAAAAGCAGCAAAATAATAAATGTTGAAACTCAATACAGTGGGAAGATGAAAGAGAGAGAGAGAGAGAGAGAGAGAGAGATGACATGAGATTGGGTTGGTTGCCAGAGTGTGGGGGAGAGAGATAAGCATAGTGCATGGGAGTGTGAATGATATATGATATTAGATAAGGAGAGGCAATTTGATGGCTGGTGGGTGGTGATCAATGTAAAATTCAGGTAGAGAGGACAGTATAAGGATGAAAGATAAATAGGTGCAGGTGTGGCTGTGTGGTAAGTAGCCTGCTTACCAACCACATGGTTCCAGGTTCAGTCCCACTGCATGGCACTTTGGGCAAGTGTCTTCTACTATAGCCCCAGGCCAACCAAAGCTTTGTAAGTGGATTTGGTAGACGGAAACTGAAAAAAGCCTGTCATATATATGTGTGTGTGTGTGTGTGTGCGTGCGTGCGTGTGTGTGTGTGTGTGTGTGTGTGCATGTGTGTATGTTTGTGTGTCTGTATTTGTTCCCCCCACCACCATCGCTTGACAACCAATGCTGGTGAGTTTACGTCCCCGTAACTTAGCGGTTTGGCAAAGAGAGCGATAGAATAAGTACTAGGCTTACAAAGAATAAGTTCTGGGGTCGATTTGTTTGACTAAAGGCACTGCTCCAGCATGGCCTCAGTCAAATGACTGAAACAAATAAAAGAATAAAAGAATCAAAGGAAATGGTTCAAGGAAAAGCTGCTGTTAGAAAGTTGATGGGAAGTGGGGTGACTTGAGAAGAAACTGGGTGAGGAGCCTGGCATGTAAAAAGCACCTATTACACTCTTGAAGTGGTTAGCATTCAGAGGGGCATGCCAAATCAAACCATGCCAAATCAGACTGGAACCTGGTGCAGCTGTCCAGCTTACCAATTTCAGTCAAACCTTCGAACCTGTGGAAAACACGTTAAATGATGATGATGATGATGATGATGATACCTGTGTGTGTGTGAGTGTGTGTGTGTGGGGGGGTGTGTGTTTGTGTATCATCAGTGGATCATATATCTGAAAAGGAAGCACATTCTAAAGGTTACAGTCATAATGTATTTACAAGAAGTTAATTACATGGCTAGTCATAGAGTGACCAATGGTTTTGCATCGATAACTGGCCATTGGAGTATGAACGAGTCATCTATAATGGTAAATGCTTTATGGATGTGAAACCATCAGTCACTCTATGACTGGTCATATAATTAAATTTCTGAAAATATATATATATATCACCGTGACCTACCAGGCTATCAAATGTTGCTACACATCGCTGGTCACAATGCGCTTCGCATTGTTTTAGCCTTCAAATGATGCCACCCCGCTGGCTAAGTGAGCAGGCCAACAGAAGAAAGAGTGAGAGAAAGTTGCGGCAAAAGAGTACAGCAGGGATCGCCACCACCCCCTGCCGGAGCCTCGTGGAGCTATAGGTGTTTTCGCTCAATAAACACTCACAACACCTGGTCTGGGAATCGAAACCGCGATCCTACAACCGCGAGTCCGCTGCCCTAACCACTGGGCCATTGTGCCTCCACATATATATATATATATATATATGTTTATATATATATATTCCACTTGTGAAGACCCGTTGAGGCAAGTGAAAATCAAAATCAAAATCAAAATCAAACCAAATCAAATCAGATATCAGAAAGCAGAACCAAAGTAGCCAGTCGACTTATACATACCTTTTCTTCTTGGGACACAAAACTCCACTTGTGAAGACCCGTTGAGGCAAGTGAAAATCAAAATCAAAATCAAATTCAAACCAAATCAAATCAGATATCAGAAAGCAGAACCAAAATCGAAGCCGATCAACATCAATGGAAATTGCAGCTGTGATACCAGTGCCGGTGACAAGTAAGCGAACCATCCGACCGTGGCCGTTGCCAGTGCCGCTCCGACTGGCCTCCGTGCCGGTGGCACGTAAAAGCACCATCCGTCCGTGGCCGTCTGCCAGCTCTGTCTGGCACCTGTGCTGGTGGCACGTAAAAAGCACCCACTACACTCACGGAGTGGTTGGCGTAAGGAAGGGCATCCAGCCATAGAAACACTGCCAGATCAGACTGGGCCTGAAGCAGCCTTCTGGCTTCACAGACCCCAGTTGAACCGTCCAACCCATGCTAGCATGGAAAGCGGACATTAAATGATGATGATGATATATATATATATATATATATATAATATATATATATATATACATATTCACTACACTTTTGTATTTGTATTTGTTATCATTATTGGCATAATGATTTACCCAAGACACAACAAAATATACACACACACATGCACGCACACACATGCACACGCAACACACACACACGCAGTGTCACAATGCTTCAAGAACATCATTTTAGCTGAACTGGGCAGGTCTTTTCTGGGACTGCATATTGCCTGTCATTTCAGTCCCTTGTCATCTTCTCTGTGAGCTTCAAGGTCCTGAGATCAGCCATCACTACTTTGTTCCAAATCTCTCTGAGCCTCCTTCTTCTACAAAATCCATCCACCATAAATGATCAGCCCTTCTTTATACAACTGCTTCATTCACATACATCAAATGTCCATACCAGTACAGTCTTCTTTCTCGCAGACTACATCTGATTCCTCATACACCCATTTTATTTCTCAGCACATTTCATTTGTACTATGTGGTTCATGCACACTTGCATTGCTTATCTGACAGAACATGCTCACTTCATTTCTTCCCAGTCTTCACAGTTCCTCTCTATTCTCACTATTATACAGTATCACAGTTTCTAACACAAGCTTCATATAATCTGCCTTACACTTCGTAGTAGAAGACACTTGTTGCCAGTTTTGCTCTATTTATTAATTTTACTGTCCCTCCCCTATTTTTTACATACACACACACATGGACACACACACGTGGGCACGTGCGTGCAAATGAACACATTTTCTCTCACTGCCTGTCAAATATTTAATTTATTCTTGATAATATTTAATCAGTTTCCAAGAAATTTACAGATGTGAGTACACACACACACACACATACACACACACACACACACACACACACACACATACACATATGCACATACACACACATGGGTACACACGTACAAATGAACATGTTTTCTCTCACTGCCTTGTCAAATATTATTTTACTTTCATCAGTTTCCCAGAAATTTGCAAAGATACACAGAAGTGAGTGCACACACACACACACACACACACACACACACACACACACACACACACACACATGCACATACACACACATGGGTGCACACGTGCAGATGAACACGTTTTCTCTCATTGCCTATGAGATATTATTTTACTTTATTCTTAATAATATTTCATTAATTTCCAAGAGAGTGCACACACACTTACACACACACACACACACACACACACACACACACACCACACACACACACACACACACACACACACACACACACACACACTCACTTTCATTTTCAATGTTTTAAGTATCTGACTTTCTTTATCTCTTCACCTCATTGTTCACTTTCTGTCCTTTTCCTTGGCTTTCACATCCAATCTCACTCTTTTCAGTCACTCCTCTTACTCTATCTCTCTATCTCTTTTTACTCCTCCCTCCCCTTTCACACATTTCGTTTAAATGTTAGAAACAGAAAAATTAATATACAAATGCACCACCCCATTATTATATTGGATCTTCTGTAACTCTTACTATTGTTATATTTAGTTGGAAATAACTCTAGCTCTTGAATTATAGTATATGAGAAGAGACAAATATAGTCATCATAAACTCTGCATAAATTCTGCACTATGGCACTCACTAAAAAGCTTTTAAATTGATTTCTTACACAGACTAAAGGTGCATGCTTCTCTTCTTTTCATTTTTTAATTTTTAGATGAGAGGAAAATAAGATCTTAAGATATTTCTGTTGTCATAAACAGCATTAACCAAAGTTCAATTAATGAAGTGGAATGTTACTAGCTAGAAACTGAAATTTAATTGGTGTGTGTCTGTATGCATGCATGTGTGTCTGTGTGTGTGTGCATGAGGAGTGGAATTCAAACTGATTTCTACATTGTAAGTATAGCATAAAGATTTAGCAGTCTCAAAACTCCTAGGAAATGAAACCAGATTGCTAAGTCTCAGTAATCAGGATTTCATGTAGAGATCAATGACATCAGTGAACAGTAGAAATCACTGCATCAACATGAATATAATTCCCCACTTTTCAACTGCCACTTGACAACCAGTGTTGGTTTGTTTATGTCCCAATAATTTAGCAGGTTGATGAAAGAGACCGATAGAATAAATACTATACTTTTAAAATCTGGGGTTGATTTGTTCAACTAAACACTTTGAGACAGAGCCCCAGAACGGTTACAGTCTTATGACTGAAACAAGTAAAAAGGAAAAGATATATTTCAGGATTCATTTGTTGAACAATGATGGGCACTTTGTTCAAAGCATAATCAAATGTCATATACAAATGTCATATAGGCACAGGAGTGGCTGTGTGGTAAGTAGCTTGCTTACCAACCGCATGGTTCCAGGTTCAGTCCCACTGCGTGGCACCTTGGGCAAGTGTCTTTTACTATAGCCTCAGGCCGACCAAAGCCTTGTGAGTGGATTTGGTAGACAGAAACTGAAAGAAGCCTGTCATATATATGTATGTGTGTGTATATGTTTGTGTGTCTGTGTTTGTCTCCCCAACATTGCTTGACAACCAATGCTGGTATGTTTATATCCCCATAACTTAGCGGTTCGGCAAAAGAGACTGATAGAATAAGTACTAGGCTTACAAAGAACAAGTCCTGGGATCGATTTGCTCGACTAAAGGCAGTGCTCCAGCATGCCCACAGTCAAATGGCTGAAACAAGTAAAAGAGTAAAAGAGTAAACTTAGACTTAGAACTCTTATGAGCTCTAGGACCCTCATGAGCCCTAGGACCCTCATGAGCCTAAGGTTAGAACTTAACCTGATTTCCATGGTATATAAGTGACTGAGATTACAACACTCCCATTGGATAGGATACCAATTCCTAGCAGGGTTAACTTCCCAGTTTTTTGCCAGAACTCATTTATAGCTGTGTGAACTGGAACAGTGAAGTAGAATGAAGTGTTTTGCTTAAGAGCACAATGCACCGGCCAGTCGGGAATCAAAACCACAATAAGATTGAGATTGTGGCACCCTAACCACAATGCCATGCACTTAGATGTAAAACATAACATTTATAATTCTTTTTTGGAACAGTGGGTCTTGAAGTACATAAAGCTGTAAATAATTGCATGTAAAAAAAAACACTTTTGGATAGGAAAAGTTGGAGGTTGCCCATGGAGCTTGAACCCACATCTGTAAATATGACAGGTATTCTACCATTGGATCAAAGCAATCCTTTGAATTTTCCTGTCTCATTTTAGAAAATGTATTCTTAGTAGCAAGAATTGCATGTTGTTGACATCATTAAAATTTATAAACTTTTTGAGAGAATCTCTTTTTCTCTTTTTTTTCTTTTACTTGTTTCAGTCATTTGACTGTGGCCATGCTGGGGCACCACCTCGAAAGGTTTTAGTTGAACAAAAAGACCCCGGGACTTATTTCTTAAGACTAGTACTTATTCCGTTGGTCTCTTTCACTGAACTGCTAAGTTACAGGGTATATAAACAAAACCAACACCAATTGTCAAGTGGTGGTGGGGAAGACAAACACAGACACAAACATGCACACACTCACACACACACACACACACACACACACACACACACACCACACACACACACACAAACACACACATGACAGGTTTCTTTCAATTTCCATCTACCAAATCCACTCACAAGGCTTTGGTCGGCTCAAGGCTATAGTAAAAGACACTTGCCCAAGGTGCCACACAGTGAGTGGATCTTGAAGCACATAAAGCAGTAAATAAAAGCATGTTAGTGTTGGATCGAAAAACCTTTTGGGACAAAAAATAATCAAAGGCTGCCTGTGGGACTCAAACCTATATCATCTGTAGACATCCAAGGTCGCCTCCACCACAAACACACACAATATCAACATGCTAATATTCATGTATAGCTTAAGGAGGTGAGCTGGCAGAATTGTAAGTTCACCAGGAATAATGCTTAGGGCAGTTAATCTGTTTTTACATTCATAGTTCAAATTCTGCCAAGGTTGATTTTGCCTTTCATGCTTTTGAAGTTGATAAAATGAATACCAGTTGAGTACTGGGGTCAATGTAATCGACTTACCCTCACTCTCAAAGCCACTGGCCTTGTGTCAAAATTTGAAATCAACACTTATTTATAGCTTTATGTAAAGGCAGAAAGCTAAGAGAATCATTAGCATGCCAGACGAAATGGTTGATGGCATTTTGTGTGAGCTCAAATTCCACCAAGGTTGCCTTTGTCTTTCATCCTTTTGAGGTTGATTAAATAAGTACCAGTTGAGCACTGGGGTTGATGTAATTGACTAACCCTCTCCCCAACACAAATTTCGGGCTTTATACCTATAGTAGAAAGGAATATTTATACCTTTATGTTCTTCAAGATCCTCTGGCAAATTATTATTTCATGTTGTCTCAAAAGATTTATAAATTCTTATGCCATATGAGGGGTGCTGAAAAGTTCCTGTCTTTAATGATATCACATGAAAGGTCTGGTTAGAGGTCCAACTTTCCAAGTTCTTTTACAGGGCTTAGAAAAACTGAATGACTGGTGCAATAAGTGTGTGAATCTGAGAGAGGAATATGTTGAATAAAATCATAATTAACTGATCCTCCTGTATTTTCTCTTACCCAAAGCCAGGAACTTTTCAGCAAAACCTTGTGACGTTTGTATTGGAATAAGCCCAAATTTTTAGGAGATGGCTGGGTGTACAAATGGATTATTGGGACAACACAAGAAAATTCATCACCATATAATATATCTGCCACAAACCAACTTGGCAGTATTCAAACCTGTCCAGCCTACACTCACAGAAGTTGAACTTCACAGTGCAAGCTAATGAAACAGACAATTTC
The DNA here is from genome assembly GCF_006345805.1 of Octopus sinensis. Lineage (NCBI taxonomy): Eukaryota > Metazoa > Mollusca > Cephalopoda > Octopoda > Octopodidae > Octopus > Octopus sinensis. Next base: position 96,180,219 of record NC_043000.1, read on the forward strand.
ACAGACCTCCTCTCAGCCTACAACTGCATGCTGTTAAACACAGTGGTATATCTGCATACAGTGAAACAGAGTAAGATATTTGAAAGTGAAGTGTCTTTTTCACAAACGAAATACACTACTGCACTACCAGCAACAGGGAACAAGTACAACATAGTTATTAAATATTCTGTTGACACAGTTAATATTTTAAACAAAAATAGATATCACAAACGAAAACAATACTATGATATTTCAAGTCTTCTATGCGTCAATGTTCCTGCCACTTCTCTTTATAAAACAGCAAGAAAGTGCACTGGTTGCATTGTCACCCCCCCCACAGCTATTGCTGTTGCAGCCACCATCAAAGTCACCACCATCACCACCAGCACCACCACCACCACCACTGCTTCTGATGTTACCACTGCTATCACCACTACCTCCACCACCACCTCCATCACAACCACCACGATCTTTTATGTTTTTATGTCAACTTGTTCTCTCCCTGTTCTAGCATTGATTGCACAAGATTGCACTAGTTTTTGACGTTTCTCACCTTTTTGGTTTTTTTATTTTATTGGGTTTTTTTTTGTAATATACTTGACATCAGAATAAACCTGTAACATCTTGTTTGCTGCTTTCATTTTGTCATTGTTACTCACATATCACCATTTTATGATATTTGTTGAGGTCTATTTATAACACCTCCTCCTTCCCTCCTCTTTCCCATTCTCCTCCTCCTCACTATCACCATCATCATCGTCATCATCATCATCATTTGGAAGGATGATAGATTTCACACACTTTTGCTCAACCTTTGCAACCACACACTTTCCACCTTTGTCGCTCCAAAGATTTGGCACCAATCTCAAATCATCCCAATACCCAAAAAAGACGATTTATCCCTCGTCACCAACTACAGGGGTATATCTCTAATGTCAATTGCGGCAAAACTGTACAACAAACTGATTCTAAATCGTCTTGTCCTTTTTGTTGAACCTTTGCTCCGAAAGAATCAAAATGGATTCAGACATGGGCGCTCAATGCTGAGCCAGATACTATGCCTATGCAGACTTATTGAAGAATCAAAAGCATTTAATCGCGATCTTGCAATGGTATTTGTAGACTTTTCTAAAGCGTTCGATTCTGTAGATAGGTACAAGATGTTTGAAATCCTTAAGCTCTATGGGATACCAGACAAAATCATTTCTGCCATCAAGGTCCTCTACACAGATACGTCTTCAACCATCTTAACCCCTGATGGAGAAACATCATCTTTCTCAATCAAAGCCGGAATACTGCAGGGAGACACACTCGCCCCATTTCTTTTCATCATTGTCGTTGACTATGTACTACGTATGTCAGTTGATACCATCTCTGGCAAGGGCTTTGAAATAAAACCAAGAAGAAGTTCCAGACACCCAGCTGAATACTTGACAGACACTGACTTTGCTGACGACATCGCTCTTATCAGTGATTCTCTCTCCAATGCCCAGTCTCTTTTACAATCTCTCGAACAAGCCTCAAATTGTGTAGGTCTTTACCTCAATGAGGCCAAGACTGAATATATAAACAAGTGCCTGTCCAACAGTGATTGCATCATCCATACTCTCAACAATGCGCCCTTAAATATGGTTTCTGATTACAAATATCTTGGGTCATACATATCATCATCTGGAAAAAATTTTCTAACTAGAAAGGGTATGGCCTGGTCAGCCTGTAATGACATGCATAAGATCTGGTCATCAAATCTAAGTAGAGACTTCAAACTTGAAATCTTCAAAGCCACAGTCAAACCAATTCTACTATATGGCTCAGAAACCTGGACGTTATCAAAGAAGCTTGAGAGGCGGTTGGATGGAATCTACACTCGCCTCCTTATGAGAGCTCAGAATCTCTCGTGGAAGCGCCATCCAACCAAAATGCAAATATATGGGAAACTACCACCTGTGTCATCTCTTGTGAAAGGTAGGAGAGTCCAGTTTGCTGGACATTGTTGTAGAGCTGAAAAAGAGGTAATTTCTACTCTCCTCCTCTGGAAGCCATCTACTCGCAATGCCAGAGGGCGCACACTCTCCTACTCTGATGTAATATCCAGGGATACAGGCATCCAGCAACAGGACCTCCATAATGCCATGATGGACCGTGAAGTCTGGCGTAGCATGGTAAATTCACTTCCCAGACATTTGTACATTACTGCATATACTTTATGCACACTTTTGACAAGTTGTGGTGCACCTGAGCACTGTATACAATAATTTCATTATCATTATTATTATTATTATTATTATTATTATTATCACACACACACACAAATGTACACTATCTTCCTTATCATCATCCTCATCATCATTTAATGTCTATTTTCCGTGCTGGCATTGGTTGGGCAGAGGGGGTGGTCTGCCCTAGGCACCATTTTTATGGGGCAGCACCACTTTTGGGTCTGCTGTAAGCAATATGTATTTCTTGTGGGGTCCCAAGAATGGAGAGAGAGAAGGAAAAGAGAAGATGGTAAAGAAGTAGCAATGTTTCACTCGTGTTACAGGGAGGGGGTATATATATATATATATACTCTCTTTACTCTTTTACTTTTTTCAGTCATTTGAGTGTGGCCATACTGGAGCACCGCCTTTAGTTGAGCAAATCGACTCCAGGACTTATTCTTTGTAAGCCTAGTACTTATTCTATCAGTCTCTTTTGCCAAACTGCTAAGTTACGGGGATGTAACACACCAGCAGCGGTTGTCAAGCGATGTTGGGAGGACAAACACAAACACAAAAACTTATACACACATATATACGATGGGCCTCTTTTCAGTTTCTGTCTACCAAATCCACTCACAAGGCTTTGGTCGGCCCGAGGCTATAGTAGAAGACACTTGCCCAAGGTGCCACACAGTGGGACTGAACCTGGAACCATGTGGTTAGTAAGCAAGCTACTTACCACACAGTCACCAAGGATGTGCCATCTAGGTAGGCAAGGTAGGCAGTGCCTACTTTGGATAGACTAGACTGATAGCAACATTTTCCTTTCATGGGAAAATATGCGCCTAATTCAATAAAATCATGGTTACTCTGATTACTATGCATAAAATTGAAAATATTTCATTTTTTAATAGATTAGGTAGGCATAATTTGTCCCTGTTTTTCAATCTCAGTATTTAAGCTACACATAATAATGCTGTAGTACACGTGCTGTGTACAACAATGTTTTCTTTATGTGCTATAAAGGCAGAAGTAAATCTGCCTACAACTGAGTCGTATGCCTGTGTTTTACTTATTTTTTGTGTGTTTTACTACATGAAGGTCACCAACTGCCTACCCAGAATAATTACTGATGGCATGTGCCTGATATATATATATATATATATATATATATATAAAATAACTAGCAGAGATACCCGACGTTGCCCGGTTACATTCAGTTGAAGAATTAGACTTTTCTGTTATATATATATATGGACACACACACACACACACATGTATATTAATATAAATACATGAAAGTACATGAAGTTTGTTAAAAAAAAGGGGGATCATGTATATATCTCCTGGCTTTTGAGATTATAACACCTCGTTGTAAACAATGTTCCTTGTTTTTCCTTGTGGAGCATATACAAAAGGGTTTCTTTTGGTTCCTACTCTTGATTAGCCAACATACAGTTGCCCATGCAAGAAGCAGGGCTCTTCCAAGAGAAGACCAGCTACAGAGAGGGTTTGACCCTGAGATTTGTTAATGGACATGGCAAAGCTGACACGAAGGGGGAATTGCAGTCTTCTGAATGTAAATGGAATTTCTGCTCCTGATGGAGTAAGAGGAATTCTTGGAATAAAGACGTCATCACCTTTTCCACATCCAGAAAGAATGATTGCCTCAATAACGTGTGACATCATTTTCTTTACCACCAGTCGTGTTCCATTGCAAAGTCTTCATAATAACAATAATAAAAAGTGCCATTAATAGCTGACAAAAATGCAGCATGGTTCTTAGCTCTAACGTTTGAAACTCTGAGCACTATTATGACAACTTACTGATTGTCCTAAACTATACATATACATTCACACACATATATATATATACATATATATCATCATCATCATCGTTTAACATCTGCTTTCCATACTGGCATGGGCTGGACTGTTTGACTGAGGAGTGGAAAGCCAGAAGGCTACACCAAGTTTCAATCTGAAATGGCAAGGTTACTACAGCTGGATGCCCTTCCTAATGCCAACCAATCTAAGAGTGTAGTGGGTGCTTTTTACATGCCAAGTGAAGTGGGATCTAGAATTCAATAGAGTGAGTGGGTGGGTAAGTTTGTAAGGTTGTGAAAAGGATAGTGGAGAGGTGAGTGGAGGGGAGGGAATATAGTGAGTGGACAGAAATAGTAGGAGGGGTTGTTAGAAGGATGTGTTTGGAGAGGAGATTCTACATGGGAGATAGAAGCTAGGGCAAAGGGGAGGGGAGTACAGCAGTTTGTGAGCATGGCTGTTGAGAAGTTGGGACAAGGGGGAAAAGATTTGTCAGGGGCAGATTGTGTGCAGTGGTGGTAGTGGGTGGGTGGGGGGCATGTACATAAATGTACATAGAGGACCTGCCTTTATGGCTTCGATTTTACATAGCTGGGCAGGCCATTTCAAGTACAGGAAATCATGTCCTCATGGTTAAGGTGTTGCATTCACACTTGCAAAATCATGGTTTTGATTCCCAGACTGGCAATGTGTTGTGCTCTTGAGCAAAACACTTCATTTCATGTTACTCCAGTCCATTTAGCTATAAAGGAGTAGCCCCCTGTGAAGGAATGGTGTTCCATGCAAGGGTAATGTTGACCTGACTGCCCACCTGCCAAACCTGTGAGGTGGCATCATCAAAAGCTACAACTCAGCAAGGAAGCACATTGTGACCAGTGGTGTATAACAACATCTGATAGTCTAGTCAATTCAGTGCTATATATATATATATATATATATATATATATATATACTGAGGTTGGACAAAATAATTCTTTCTACTAAAGGCACAAGGCCTAAAGTTTTGGGTGATGGGTTAAATTGATTACATTGACCCCAGTACTTAACTGGTACTTAATTTATTGCCCCCAAAAAGATGAAAGGCAAAGTTGACCTCGGTAGAATTTGAACTCAGAACATAGCAACAGTTGAAATACCGTTAAGCATTTCATCCAGCCCACTTCCCTGTGGTTGGACAAAATAATAGAAACAATTTATTAAATGAAAGATTTATTATTTGAAACAGGGTTGGTCCAACTTTGGCATCAATCAGAGCTTTGATATTTTAAGGAATTTACTTGTACAAGTTCCAAATGATTGTCAGGGTTACTTTGAGCCATTTTTCAGGTAAAACTCTTTCAGCAATAACAGTGGAAGAAGGCAATTCCTCACTTGCTTCTCCAAAAAGCACTACAAGCGTTTGATTGTATTGAGATCCAGTCATTTTGGGGGCCAATCCAAGTTGTTCACTTCATACCAATTTTGAATAACATTAGCCATATAAAGTGGCACATTATTGTTCTTGTAGATTGCACAATCACCAGGGAACAATGTTGTATCATAGGATACACATGATCAGCCAAACTACTCAGATAATCTTTGGTGTTAACTCAGCCACACAGAACAACTAAACGGCCCAGAGAATTCCATGATATGGCTGTCCAAATCATCAGATCCACCTCCTTGTTTCACAATATGGGCCAAACAGCCAGAGTTGAAGGCTTCTTTGGGCTGTCTCCAGGCATAAACTCACCTCAAAGTGGGAAAAAGGGTGAATGGTGTTTCATTAGAGAATGTAACATTGTTCCATTGAGCCAGTGACCACTTCTGATCATCAAGACACCATTCTTTTCCACTTGTCATTAATGGGGCACAGGAGAGGCTTAGAAATTGCATCCCTCACATGGTATCCAGCTTTATGGAGTGTACAACAAATGGATTGGCATAGGGCTGACAAAGTGGTAGTTTAGCTCTGCTGTCACTTCTACTGCTGTTGTAGTTTGATGGTTTTTAATCATACGAGGTTCCTGGACTAGTTATGTTAAATAAAAAAATAACTTATTTACGTAAGTTTTAACATCATCTCCTTTGAAATAGTCACCTTGCACAGCAATACACCGGTCCCAGCATTCCTGCTACCTTTGGAATCCAGCCTGGAAGTCGTTTTCCATAAGCAAGTCAAGGACTTTCTGTGATTTGCTATGGATCCCGACAATAACATTAAAACAGCAATCTTTGAGCTGCATTTTCATCTTGGGGAAGATATGGAAGTCCACAAGTGCTAAAATCTAGTGAATAGGGAGGGTGCGGAAGTGATACCATATTGGTTTTGGCAAGAAACTCATGAGTGTGGAGAGCTCAGTGACAGGGTACATTGTTGTTGTGAAGAATCCAATTATTTGTGCTCCACAGATCTGGTGACATTTGCCAAATGTCCTCCTTAAGTATGAAGATATCAGTAATCCCATTTAAACCTTTTGATATCAATCTACCACAGAGCACTTAGGTTTTATAGTGCGAAGTTCCTGTTTTAACCCTTTGATACCAAAACTGCTCCTGGTCCTATGATACAGTCTGTTTTAAGTAATCACAATTTAAACCTTCCATCAAAATTTTATGCTAATTTATGTTCCAAATAAGGCAGTAAGCTGAAAAAATCCTTAGCATGCCAGGCAAAATTCTTAATGGCATTTCATCCATCTTTATGTTCTGTGTTTAAATGTCACCAAGGTCAACTTTTGTTCTTTAGGGGTCAATAAAATAAGTACCAGTTGAACACTGGAGTGGGGGTGTCAATAAAATAAATACCAGTTGAACACGGGGTGGGGGGTCAATGTAATCAATTTTACCCTTTCCCTGAAATTGCTAGCCTTGTCCCAAAATTTGAAATCAATCTATGTTACAAATAGTATCTGGATAATGACAAAGTTATTTTACTAAATTTATCATTATTTAAAACAAAGACTATGTATTTTAATAGGAATATGCAAACTAAAAGGTTAAAAGTGACCTATATTAAAACTTTCCATTGAAACATTATACTAATTTATGTTTCAAATACCATCTTAATAACGATGAGGTCATTTTACTATATTTTCCATTATTTTTAAAATTAACTGAAAGATAGTGTACTTCAAAAGAATTTGGCAACAAAATGACTGATGCACTGGTTCATCTTGCTCTTGCCAAATCAACTTTGAAATGCATGGCATTTTAGTGCTGAAAGCAATACAGATGCTATACTGAGAATCCAATCAGTTTCTGAATTCTGTTTTGAAATGAAGTAAAGAATGAAACCCCTGCTTCTCAAAGATATGTAATTGTAAAAGTACAGTACAATACAGCCATCCATCACTGGTGAGTAAATATGGCTTGGTAGTATGTACTAAGCTCTCACTAATTGTTTTAGGTACCCATGTAGTCACAAGCTGACACAAACATTCTCTTGCCCTTGCCCCACCCTAACCTTATCATTGATCCAGTGAAATATTCGAGATGTGACAACTGAAAGGAGAGAGGGCTATACTAGCTGAATAAATTGGAGGAGCAACATGGAATGTTGTGCTTTGCTTAAGATACAATGTGGTGCCTGGTAAAGGAATTGAACCTGCTGTCTCATGGCCATGAAATAAATATTCTATCCACTTGGCCACATGTTATCTCTTATTGTAATGGAAAGAACAAATTGATTAAAAAATTCTTTTATTTATTTACTTTTTGCAAAGTTTGAAAATGCCTAGGTTCACTGTGGTAGTCACTAAACTATCAATAATGGATTAAAAGCAGCGCTAGTGTTGTAAACGTTAATCGCACATACTCAATGTATGTGTTTTGCTTGTTTGCCAAATTTACTGTGGTATAGTACTTGGGGACAACTCTGCATTACACTGTGTTAAAAAGATAAGCCTGAAAGCAATGAAGTCAAAAAAGAATCATCCACAACTTGCAGTAAACAATATTTATTAAAATAAAAGTATTCAGAACACAGAATAACATGTAGCAAAAACAATTTGCAAACATATTTACATTCCCATATAACAATTAAGAACATCACCATTATTGTATTATGCATGCTTGGAAGCGTTTGTTTGACTAGGTGCTGCTGGCTTAATTACGCACGACTCAAGTTAGAGAAGAGGTGCGTATTATACACAAGGTTTAGGCTTTCCAGAGGTACATCCCCCTAAAAATCCCCTGCGTATTATACTCAAGGGTGGACTATACTCAAGGATTTACGGTAAACCAACACCATTTTTGTGGATTATGAATATCATGTACCTGAATCAAACCAAAGATAAATTAAATCGATAGTCTATGACTATATATAAATATATAAACATTATTGAGCACCAGGTTTGGCTCAAGGTACTGGCAACTCAGGCAGTCACCCAGGTCTCCATGTGTTAGGGGGTGCCAAGGAGGGCATGACAAAGACAAGGAAATTTTCATGAGGGACAGCTTGTACACGCCAAAGTTCAGCTTGCCCAGGGTGCCAGCAACACTAGGGCAGCCCTGTTGAGCACAGTACTGTTTTTAATTCATTATTGAATTTAATCTTACTCAAATTCGATGACTGGCATCCATGCTAGTGGGGTGCAAAGAGCACCGTACGAGTGGCTAACCGGCTTCTGTGCCAGTGGGACAAAAATGGCACCATTCGTGTGTGATCGTTACCAGTGTCGCCTTACTGGCACTTGTGCCCCATGCTAGTAGGGTGTTAAGAGCACCATCCAAGCGTGAGCGTTGCCAGAGCGGCTAACTGGCTTCCAGGCCGGTGGCACGTAAAAGGCACCATTCAAGCGTGATCATTACCAGCATCGCCAGTGGCATGTGTAAAAAGATTTGAGCAAGGTCATTACCAGTACCACCTGACTGGCCCCCGTGCCGGTGGCATGTAAAAGCACCCACTATACTCTCGGAGTGGTTGGCGTTAGGAAGGGCATCCAGCTATAGAAACTATGCCAGATCAAGACTGGAGCCTGGTGCAGCCATCTGGTTTGCCAGCCCTCAGTCAAATCGTCTAACCCATGCTAGCATGGGAAGCGGACGTTAAACGATGATGATGATGATACAGGCTTATCCCTTGCAACCCTCTCAAGCTGAGCATCCTTAATCTTGCAGGCTCATATGTGTTGGTGCCATGTAAAAAGCACCCCTGCTAGTGTAGCATAAAAGCATTCAGTACCCTTTGTAAAGTGGTTGACATTAAGAAGAGCATCCAGCCATAGAAACTATGCCAAAAGAGACATATAGCCAGAACAGTCTTTCAGCTGGTCAGCTCCTGTCAAACTGTCCAACCCATGCCAGCATGGAAAACAGACATTAAACGATGATGATGATGATAATGATGACGTGCATCATCATAGCATGTCAGCAAATAGTTTTTACACTATTTATATAGAATCATGGCCTGGCAATTTGATTTGTCCCTCATTATATTCAGGTATATGACGTTGATAAGCCACAGAAATGGTGAAATATGGGTGTCCATCATTCTTGAATTTGATCCAAATTTGTCTTGTCTGTCTATAACTTTTAGGTGCTTTAACACACAGTATTATGAGAGAGTTGTCCTCAAGTGCTATACCGCAGTGAATCTGACAAACAAATAAAACACACACATTGAGTATGTGCGATTGATAATATATATATATATAATACAAATAAGAAAATGGAGAAACAAATTTAGTTTGTTCATCAACTTACGGATATCATAATGTTATTGGATAAATGATATCCCAGTGGGTTACACCCATAACCCCTATCTTACTTAGTACTTTATATATATATATATATACATACATACACAGTAAGCTCTTTCAGTTTCTGTCTACCAAATCCACGTATGAGGCTTTGGTCAGCACAGGGCTATAGTAGAAGACACTTGCTCATGGTGCCATGCAGTGGGACTGAACCTGGAACCATATGGTTAGGAAGCAAATTTACCACAACCACACCTAAAACTTTTCCTTGATTGCTCAAAATAGGCTTGAGTTTCAATTTTATTGATGAAGTTTAATAAGACTGAAATATGTCCATAGTTGCCATCTTTCCTCGCCTGCAAGTGAAGATGAGATTTTCTCTTATGTATAAATTAATGTTTGTGAAATTTATTAATTGCTAGAAATGTTCTAATTACTGCCTGATATTTTTCTTTTTCCAACTTAGGAGTTAATTTCAATTACTTGGGAATATTTTGCATATGCCATTCAGACATCACTCTTTAACTTATTCATCTCAAGTTATATCAGTGGTCCAATTGAGTTATATCCCTTCGTTAATTTAATAAAGGCGAGTTCAAGGCAAACCAATGTTCAATTCCAGAAGAAATTTTTTACCAAATTAATTCCAAACTTTACTTTCTTTTTAATTTACATATATAATTCCTATCATAAACATTTGTGTGACTATTTAGCAAAGCTTGAGTAAAGGTCAAACGAAATACTAGTTACAAAGTATATTCACAAACGAAAAGAGCAAATCATGAGAAGAAAAACAGAAAGAGAAAATAAAAATTTTATTTATTCTTAAAAAAAAAAAATGCAAACAGTAGTAGAAGCTGGGCAAAGACCGCTTGCTCTATTACCACCAATAACACACCATGAGAAATCATGTTTTGTATTTGATAGAATATAAGAACCACAGAAAACATCCCACTTTTTGGTTTGACAAGACATCAAGAAAAAGAAGGAATGCATAGGGGAGAGGTAGGGAGGGGGGAAGTGTCGGATAAAGAATAAAGAAAAAAATAAACAGTAGCGAAGGATTAAAAAAGAAAAAAAGAAAGAAAAGTAAAGTAAATCACCAGTGGATATGAACTGACCAACAAAGACAAAGTGAAATGGTGTCACTGATCAGGTCATACATGTACAAATGAGTGACTTTTACAACTAATATATAATTACAAAATAGCTGTAAAATAAAAATGACCATAACAGTGACAGTGTATTTTTATTAACTATAACGACACTATTACAATGTAATACTTAGGGAAAATATCTTTAAAGAATTAGTATTTTAGGTTATTACATAATGTATATTCGATTGTTTACTATAGATTTTATGAATGTTTTTAGATAAATGCTGATAAAAATAAAATTTTCATAAAATATTTGGAACTACAAAAACTTCCATATTTAAATAATTTAAATAAAATGCGTATAAAGTAAATAGAAAGAAATTCGGAAATCAGGAATGATATTAACGAAAAAAAAAAAAAACTTGTATTAGTGTTACTCATGACAGGAAATGCAGAGAATAGCTCGGGCTGTAGATCATCACGTCTGCACATACATCACGTGATTAAGTTTTAATACTGTTATTACTATTTTCTTTAAGATATTATTTGTTTTTAATTTATTTAACATTTCTTTAATTAAAAAAAAAATCTTGAGCCCGATTGCTGTTAATTTTCAAGTATTTTAAAAAGTGTTATTTAAATTAGTTCAATATTGTGTGGGGTACGTCTTCAACATGGCCACTGGGATGCCATGTCAGATTCTATAAGCTTATGTGTCAGTGAGAGGGTGTCCCAATGTCGACCCTATTTGGGTCCTAAAACAGGACAGTTGCTCGACGAGACCTTCAGAACTTAAGATAGTCTGAAGAAGGCTTCAAAGTAATTTGAGGCTTTCGCTATTTGTGTTCATGGAATATGAATCTCGATTCGCTGTCGCTTGCTTTGGCTGAAATAAGTAATTCAGTGGCTACTTTAACAAAGAAAAATTATAAGACTATTGTGCCGCAAATTAATCATGTAAGTATTTGATTTCAGTTTCTGTTGTTTGAATAATAATCTTTCAAAAATTATAGCTCACAATTTTTTCGTTCCTTAGACTATTTATTTTCCTTTTATAATGTTTATTTTACCCAGTAGCCGTGTAATCCTTTCAAGGCAAACATACCTTGTTTTAATAGTCTCACATTACCTCATTCGAATCTTTACTTTATTTCTTCTTTCTTTTATTTTTTTCTGCATTTATATATATACGTCAATTTTGGACGTTGAGGTAGTTGGTTTTGCTATTAATGTCCAAAATATTTTTATGTTACACTCTTGTTCCAGTAACATGGCGAACGAATTCTTTCAATATGTAAGTGAATTAATAATGTGAGCACGCGTATGTTATCGAATGTGTGCATATATATATATATATTATATATATACACACACGCATAGAACTTGGGTTATTAAAATATAAATATATATCTTAATTCCCCTTGCGTTGTGTATCATTTGTATAATACCTCTGAAATAAGTTTCATATGTTGAAGATATACGATTCCACAATATATCAAACAATTTCCAGATTTGGTGTGTACTAATTAACGTATCTAACCTTGATTGGAAGAAGTGAAATAAAATTTTTTAAAATTGTCATTTTTATTCTCCGAAATATCTGCATTGGAATTTTCTGCTACTCTGTACCATAACATTTTTGCCTGCTTTTTTATATATATTTTTTAATGAAGTTCTCTTTCTATTTTTTTCTTTTCCAATTATTTTCTTCCGAATTATATTAACTCTAAATAAAATGTATTTTTCTATTAAAAGTTAATCCATTAAAAAAATAACTACCCCTTGTATTTAGTTTCGAAATGATGTTAAGAATCAAGCTAAAGACTTAAAAAACAAACAAAAAAATTGTACTCTTCGACAATCATGAGTTCTTGAATCACCTGGTCAAAATAGGAATACCCACCCACACCTCATTTACTGTTACTCATGGGTAGGATATTAACTTAGCAGTGCAGCAGTACTTTATACACACGCACACATACGCACAACCAACTCAACTGACCTGTATAAACAGTTAAAAAGCTCTTACTCCTTATTTCACATATATTGAATTGATTGTTTGTACTAGAAGTTCCATTAAAAAACAACAAAAACAAAAAACATGGAAACACTTCGTTCAGTTTAATAATTTATTCGTTTTAATATGAAGAATATTAAAAAAGTTAAAATTTTAATGTCGCCTTTGGTTGTCGATCAAATTAGAAATATTTTTCACGTGCTGTACATAATATATATATATATGTGTGTGTGTGTTTCACAAAATAAAAATATTCATTGCTTTTCATAATGTTTTTCACGAAATTAACCTTCATTATGTAAATAAATTTTACATCCAAGTTAAAATCATTGTTCCTTAACTGTGAAATTAGTTTGTCATTTCTAGGATCCAATAAAAAAAAAAGTCTTTTTTAATTTGGAATTTCAACCTGGTGTTACAGGAAACTGTCCATGAGGACAATATAGTTACTATTGTATCTAAATTGACGCTTAAGGTAGCCAGTGGGGCACAGAGAGTAAAGATATATTGCATTTTTGACTGAAGAAAAAATTTTTTTTTTTCTAATGTTGACTACCTTACAAAAACTAGATAAGTAAATGACCTTCTCTGAACACCTTAAAAATACAATAACATAATCTGAACACTATTTCAGAAAATCATCTCCATTCTCTTTGAGCATATAGAAGACAAATTAAAGGTGGGGCAAAATGAGTAAGACAAGGTCAATTTACTTCTTCACTTCAGGATTACATTTGAGAAAAAACATATTACAAATCAAGATCCATCCTTAGACGTCAGATCAGAAATGTAACAAAAATTTAAAATAAGTAAGTTAAATTGAGGATCTTGGCACATGATATGAAAGTAATGAAACTAGACTAAATCTAAAAACTCAGCACAAAATATTCTGTATAGCTTCTCGATCTGTTGGAGTGGCTCTCTTCATAATATATTTATGCAGTTAAAGAGAAAAAATTATTGAAGTTAGTCATTACTCATTTTGCCCCAGTTTAGACTTAAAAAAAAAAATTATCATATTAGATATTTATGTAGGAAAATATTGACTTGGAATCCAATAGAGGGAAGAATATTGGTTGTTAAACACCAAATATTATCCACATATTTTTATTAGCAAACACAATTATAATCATGCCAAAGTTGAGGAGAGGTTCCTTGAAAAAGGCACCTGTCACCTGACTTGTTTCAAACTCTCAAGTTTTTAGGCTAATTTTTACTTCCAAAAATGATGCAATAGTTGCAATGTAATGATTTCAAACCAGTAGGCTGAAAATGAGAAATCAGAAATTACTCATTTTACCCCAGTAACCTATCTTGTCTCCCCCCACCATCAATAGAAGAAGAAACATTTAGAGTGGGACAGCTGATGAATAAAGAAGAAATTATTTTCTGTGTAAATAGAAGATCAGTTTCTGTTAAATGCTATGAAATTCTAATCAACCCACTCCAGTTTACTTCTAGTTTTGCTATCAAACTAGATTTTAATCTATATTCATTTGCTGATACTGCATTTTGGAATGTGTGTGGGTGGATGAGAGGATTATGTTGCTTCCAAATTATCTGGTAATAAAATGTAGTCAGTAGAATAAGAAGTACATTTTTGTGTAATATAACTGAGGTAGCTCCTCCTGTGCCCCTGTGATGTGTTTATTAGAAAAGGGTCTCACAAACTACTGCATTCTATAAAATTGAAGTTTCAAATTTGTTCACAATTGTGAAGAAAGAATTATATAAATTATATTTAGGTAGCTTCAAGATCTATTTGTCTGCTTTCATTAATTCCTTTTTATACCAGTCTGCCCAAGACTCTGTGGTTCTGTGATACAAACTTCATGTGAATTTACTTTCCAATTACTAGCTTAACCCTTTTGTTACCAACCCGGCTGAAACCTGCTTTGGTTCTGAATACAAATGTCTTTTCATAAGTTTTCAATTAAAATCTTCCACCAAACCTTAGTCACAATTTATGTTCCTAACACTAGCTTAATGATAACTAAGCTATTTTACTAAATTCTTTGTTATATTTAAGGTAATTTGAAAGAAACACAGAGTATCTCAAAATAAATATAGTAACGAAAGGGTTAATGAGTTATTTTACTAAATTCTTCATTATTACTAAAATTATTTTAAGCAAAGGCAGAAATATGGTAACAGAAGGGTTAGTAAAGAAGAATGATGCAAAAAAAAAAATGAAAAAATTGCTAGTATTTTTGGAAAGCGAAAAATGTTATTTCACAGTTTGAGAACTTAGTGAAAGGAGTTTAGATTGTCACAACTAATTTGTTCCTCATTACATTTGTTTATATATTTTTATTTTCCATATCTTTAATGCTCCCTTTTGTCAGAAACCTATTTTTCTTTACAGCTAACCAGTGTACACTGTGCTGATGCAGATCGGTACCTTTTCCGCTGCCTCTTTTCTCACGTTGATTTCAGTGGCGATGGTAAGAGTGGCGGAAAAGATTTCCATCAAGTAAGTTGGATTTTGAGTATTAAGAAAAAATTCCTATTTTTAAATTCTTTAATTTTGTCTAGTGATAAGTATATTTTTAAAATATTAGCATTGAAAATCAGGTTTTGTGAGTCCATCACGGATCAGCATTTCTAAGTATTCTGTTCGATCTGTACATTGTTTGGATGTTGCAGAAATAACTTTTAGTATAGTAGAGAATGAATGACTTAAAAATTTTGTTTGTGATATCGTATCTCATACTGCTACATATTTGGTTTTGCATGTCTAAAGACATTCAGCATTCAGAGAAAAGGAATGAGACAATTTCATATTTTCCTGTTACTTGAAATAAGCCAAAAACCAAATAACAGCCTGGGGATAAAATACTCCTTGTTGATGGTAAAATGGTTGCACTTTGAGATGCTTCCTTTTCAGTAGCAATAACAGCAGCCTTGGAGTCCTTTTACATGACAGCAGTCAAGTCAGTAGTTGTTGAAGCAACTTCCCATGCAGAGCACTTAACAAGCTCTGAAAGCTACATCTTTTTGATAATGAAATGTCAGCTTTTTAAAAGTATAACGAAAAAGATATTGTTTTTATAATTACCTTTTATTTTTCAATTTGCTTGAGAACATTGTGTGAGCTACATTAACATATGAAGAATAAAGTTTTGCAATGTATGTGTCAGTGAAAGAACCTATACTTGTTTCGTAGAGAGGAACAAGCTGAATGATCTGCTGGATGTGCAGTATAAACTTGAGCCGAATTTAGCCCAAATCATTTGAAAAAAAGTTCTTAGAGATAAACCCTGCGAGTGAGGTGATTGGTGTGGACAAGCCTAGAATAAGTGGATGAAGCTGAGTGGCAGTTTTGGGTGTTGATGGTTGAGGTAAGCCAAAAACTTGAACAAATTGGATTTCATCTAAGAACAAATACTTCATAAAGGGTTTGAAAAGGCTGTTTTTAACCTATGTCAAGATGGAAAAGCAAAATCTAAAACTGTGTACCATATATTTTATTTCTATAATTTAATTGTATATTTTCTATTAGTGTTAATATTTGGAAGCTGTATCAAAATTGCATTGTTTGATTCTGTAGAACATTAATTGGTGCAGGTGTGGCTGTGTGGTTAAGAAGTTTGCTTTCCAGCCACATAGTTTCAGGTTCAGTCCCACTGTGTGGCACCTTCGTTCTGCTTGACCAAGGCCTTGTAAATGTATTTGGGAGATGGAAACTGAAAGACACCCATTGCACATGTATGTCTATGTTTGCATCTCCTTGTTTTAATATTGTGTGATAGTTATGAGTGTCACTGTCATACAAGCAGTATTACGCATTTCCAACATATTCTGTGAAAACATACCTGGCCAGGGGGAAATATTTCCTTGCTTGTTTATGGGTGAGGGTTGATAATTGGCATCTACCCATAGAAAATAGGCCTCAGTCAAATCTGTCTGATGCATGCAACCATGGAAAAGTGGCTGTCGCATGACTGATGATTGGATCAAATTTTGCTGGTTTAAAGTTTAATGTGCAGAATGCTCCTTATATGGAGCTTTAGCTGATATTGTGCCTTGAAGTGGTGGTGGAGCTTTCTTAATATTTACAATATAGGATTATATTACATTTCAAGGACATTTTTAAATGGCCATGTTATCTTAAGTGGTATGTACATTGTTTTCCTGTCTTTAGTACTGCAATGCTTTTCCCTTGTATATATTTCACTACAATTAGATTACACAGTACTTCATCTTAGCTGTTGTCCAATTTTTCAGGAACATTGTCACTCCCTCTTTTTTTTGTTAAACCAGGTGTTGAGTATTAGGTTGTCTTTTCAAGGAAAGAGAAGTTAATAGGTAATTTTTGTATATTTTGATGTTTGAAATAATTCAATATTTAAGGTGCATAGGGACACTGTTGGGCAATGGGTGAGCTGTGTGCAGCAAGTATGGTAATAGTTTCTATTTGTTTGAAGCTGTTTTGCTTGTTTTATGCCACTAGTTATCATCTTCATCATAAGCAGTTTGATGGTCAATGATAACTGTCTATATGAGATGTCCTCAATCATATCAGAAGTGACTTGATCTCCACTGGTTTCTATCTTTAGTTGTGGGTATCGATGTCCCATCTCATGTTTAGCCACTTTCTTCATCAGACAGCTGTGAGTAGAGTATTTATCTTGACAACTGAGTGCTTTCCACTTTTTGGACATATTAAAGGAGCAGAGTTTTTGATATCTCTTTCATGCTATGGTGCTTAACTTTTTCTGAAATGGGCAGTGTTTCTGACTTTGTCCTTCCAAGTGATGTTCAGGATCTCTATTAAGTGTCTTGTCATTAATGTATACAATTTTCTCTACATCCATTTACTTCCCATCCATACCTTTGAACTGTAATAGAGTGGCTAATATTACTTGGTTTACTTCCCACTTCATTTAGACTGGCTAGTGCTTGATATTCACAGCTGCTTACTCAATCTTTGGAATGTTGAGCTGACCTTCAATCAATCTGTCATTGTGTACCATCATTATTGATAAAGTAGTTTGCTGCTACGAGTTCCTGTCTTTTGATTGTGATGAACTTAGGTTATAACCCTTGGCATGAGTCAGGACTTGGCTGGTAATTATCTTCAGTCTTATGGCTGTTAATTTTCAATGTGAATTTTCTGGCTGTATTGTTCAAAAGCATCCAACTTTTGCATGTTCTCTGGATTATGAGAAATGAGCATAGTCGTCAGCAAACAACTATTCTTTCATTAACATGTTGTCTTTGTTTTAGTTTTGATGTGCAACACCTTGAAAACTTAACATCAGGGCTTGACTGTCTATGTTTTTGTTTGTGTTACAGAACATCTTATTGAGCATCACTAACAAATTGAAAGTAACACTGGTGTAGCATGAAGCCCTGCTTAATTCCCACTGTAACATAAGACAATGTAGAATTGGAGTTCATTTATGTTACCTGAGCCTCATGCCAGGATATAGAAACTCTATTATATGAGTGAACTTTAAGCATCCAAACCTAACTGCATGCAGTAGGTCTCAGCAGTTTACTTTGTTGAATGTCTTTGATATTATCAGTGACACCATACAATGCTCTAATCTTTCCCCTTATTTCTCCCACATATATTGGAGATTGAACACTATCCATGCCTTTTCTTCTGAATCTACATTGTCAGGTAGAACCTCTACTGTAATTTTCTCATTCAGTTTGTTGGACAATATTCTTCCAAGGGTTCTCTCCACTACAGCAAATAAAAAAAATCCTTTGATAGGTCCCACAGTCATTCTTATTTTTCACCCTCCTCTTCTTTAATTCTATAAGTACTTGTGTTGGGAGCCTTGAGGTACTTCTGGTAAGCTTGGTTGCATTGAGTCAACAGTGAAGCATGACTAGATCTTTGCATTAGACTTGACTTGTCTTGTTAGTTTATCAAGCACAGCTTCAGCTGTGCCATATGCTGTGGAGTGAAGCAAGGACCATCTTGTATTTATACTGCTTGGTTTTTGATGTAAACCATGAATCTAGAGCCTTGTGCATACCTCTTTCCAGAATAGCTTATACATTCTTTCCACCAACTTCCCTGTTGTCATTTCAATAAGTTTGGGAGGTCTGATCCTGTTCCATTTGGAAAGTATTATGAAGGTTATGCTCCATTGAAGCATTTGGTGATATATGTTGCATACCCTTTCATCAATTGTGTACATTACCTCTGTCCTGCATAATTATGATATCTAGATGTCAATATTTTGCTCAGAGGTGCATAAAGAACACTTTCCATTCTTACCTCCAATTAATAATGTTGGTAATGAGACTTTGTTGAGAGCATAAAGCAAGAAAATCTCCATTTCAGAAGAATTTCCCTGCCACACTTTTTGCTGATGATACCAGATTACTTGTTTCTGCTTGTCCAGTGTGGTATAGAAATCCTGTATTTATAGTTTACCTCATTGGGACACACTTCTTATAGTCATTTGTTTGGTACTTTAGAACTTCTCTTTTGCATCATCAGGCTTGTTGAAGGTGGTATAACATCTCTTTATGATGGAAACTTTCACATCGTTATTCAGTTTTGATTTTGGTTACATCTCTGCTTTGCTGGTTTCTCACTAAAAGGGGGGAAAAAGGTGTACCCCATCTCCATGTTACTATTATCTTGCAGCTGTTTGGTCTTGTGGAAAGTAGCTATATTGATGTATCTTTCGATCTCCACTTTCATGTATGTGGAATACTTCTTTGATGAGGTTTTCATATACCATTGAACTAGATAAACACTCGGTTTCTTGCATCTAAGTAAATTTTTTGCTTAGAATGAGAGACAGCTTGCAGAATCCTTTGTAACCAGCCCTGTATACTTTTCACTTATTGGAATTGTTTCATGGGATTGTCTATGCAAGATTTGAGTGTTAAAGGCTTTTGCAGTTGCAAGTAGTAACACTGAAGAAAAAAAAACCCACAAATCTAACAATCTGTATTCTCCATTCAGTATATAGCATCTGGTTACTTGAAAACTCTTATAATAAATATTGATTACTTAATTGCTCTGTTTTAAATTGTTTCACTAATATCATTAATATAATTTTTTTTTCAGACCCAGTATTTGATACAAGAGTTCACAACTCTCTTCAGTAAACCTAATTTTGTCTCAACTCTTTGTTACGTTATTGACAATCCATTACAACATCAAAAGGTTTGTGTTGCAAATTTGATCTTCTAATAAATTAAATCTGGTTTAAAACAGTTCTGCCAAAAACTTCTGATGTCATGGAAATTAATTTTGTTTGATAGTCTTTGATTATCTGTAAATATTGAAGTTTACAGTTAATGAGTCCCTCTCCCAAAATTTTCTATTCACAAGTAAAATCTTATATAAATTATATGGAATATGAAAATTTATACTTTAGTTTTATGAAGTAAAGTATCAAAATATTTCATCTTGAATTTATTTAAATATCTTAATTTTTTTTTTTAATGTCAACTTCTTTATTTTTTTTTTCTTCCATGGGTAGTCTTTGAAAGCAAGTCCTCAGTTATTCCCACAACTGAGTAAAGTTTTAAAGTTGACCAGAGTGCAAGAGGTGGTATTTGGCTTGGCTTTGTTGAATTCGTCCAATCCTGATACTCAGAATTACGCGGCCAACTTTGTTAAACAGAAATTACCTGATTTATTGCGATCTTACGTAGATGCAGGTTTGTATATTGAAGGCTTTTACTATTTCTTTTTGTAGTAATATTTATGCAGTTGAAGGACAGCTTAGGATAAGTAAAAAGATATAGATTAAGTTTGAACTATACATTCATATTCCTAGATTGCAAAAAATTACTTCTAAACTAAAATTCCTGTTTCTTTGGTTTGGAGAGACTTGTACATATGAAACTGTACTTATTGCTGCTCATGAACTAAATACAGTTACAGGCTAGCATCTAAACAACTGGAGAATATTCAGTTGTAATCCACTTTGTAGCTCAAAGTTTTTTTTTCCTACTTTCAATTCAATACAAAGCGGGTGTTGGTCGTGATTTTATTTCTTTTCATTGATCAGTGGACCTGTTAAAACCTCTTGTACTTAGATTTTAAAAAGTATATTTAGTAAATAAGGAATATCAATTTCTTCACAATTGTTTTTCATTTTTTTTTCCCCTTATAGCATGTACTTTCTTTTAATGTTCATGTATTTAAAAGTATTTCTATCAATTGTAGCAGTGATAGTTCTTTAGTTCTTCATGCTAGTGCATGTGAGGAGCATATTTGTAAAACTTGAAAAAATGTTGGTAAATTTAATAAAAGGTAATAAATGACATTGGTGTAAATTTGAAGGAAAATTTTTAATTAGATTTTAGGGTTGCATGTGTTAGATTTAGGGAAAATTTGTTCGTTCCTTGTCTTTTTAGTTGCATTTGGGACTTAGAGTAATGGGTTTTCTTTCCTCTAGAATATGAAGACATTGTGTGAATTCCTAATTTTTTTCCTCTGCTAGTTAGTTCAATTCTACTCATTTTTTTACAACTAAAATTGGCAATTCAATTTATTCTTAACAGATACTAATGTGAGGCAAGAAGGTGGATTACAAGACATTGCTATTGAGGGACTACACCTTCTTTTAACTCATCTTGTTCGTGGGAAAGATCAACTTGGAATTGGAGCTGATCAGAAAGAGGCATTTCTAAATACTTTACGCAAAGGTAAGTTTTATCATTTTAATGGAAGTCATTTATTTAAAATGCTTACGGCATATTTTTGAGTTACAATATAATTTGTCTGTTAGTTTGCACCTAGAAGTTGTTTCTTAACAGTTGCAATTGAAAACTTTCAGAATTTAAATAAGAGTGAAATGTAGTTGGAAAAACTGACAATAGTTGAAAGTAATTTAATGAACTTGCAGAGTTATTTTGTCCATGTAATTAAGTTGTGTAACCATTCATTACTGTATTTCTTTTGAAATACACTAATTTTGTTTCAATTAATTTTGAAAATAATGAAGAACTTAGTAAAACAATTTTGTTGTTATTTGGTTGCTGTTTGGCACATAAATTAACATTGAATTTTGATGGAAGTTTTTAATTTAGATCACTTTAAGTAGCAAGTTTATATAATAGAACCAGTCTCAGGTGTGTTAGTAACAAGAGGGTTAATCCCTTAGCTTGAAAGATACATGTGAAACCTGAATATTATCCTGATCATAATGTTTTGGTGAATTAACAGCTAATGATTATGCAGGAGATTTAGATATTATGGGAATAAGAATTATCATGAGACAATTAATACAGTATGTGTAAAGTAGCATCAAACTCTATTTGCAGAAAATGGACCTTGGAAGACAATTAGTATTAATTATTTACTTAATCCTTTTGATACTAATCCATGTGAGACTGCTCCTGCTTTCAGCAAACAAACTTCTTGTTTTAAAGTGTTAATTTGAAACCTTTCATTTGTTGGGTTTCAAATATTGGGCAGTGTATTTCAACAGACATGGTAGCAAAGGGATTAAAGGTTTGCCATACTGTATCAGTTTTTTCCTTTAGAACATACGGAATAAAGTTGTCTTTCATTTTTTGTATTGTTAGGCTTGGATTATCATACTGGACTACTTTCATTTTCTTGTAATTGAACAATATGTTTCATTTGATGCACATGTTTTTGCTTATGACTTCAGATATAAATGAGTATTAGTCATGCATTTTAATATTAGCTTATTTAATTTTTTATCAGTTGTGATATAGTATGTAATATTTTTTCTTTTTTTTTTTTTTTTTTTTTTGTCTCTAGATTTTCCTAGGGCTTGTGTTCCTATTGTTTTAAGTCCATTACTATATCCAGAAACGGAGGATATTAGTTTAGATACATTTTCAGATACTTTCACCATGCCTGTATCAATGGTAAGTTGTTCACAATTGTTATGTTGTAGTTTGAAACAAGTGGCATATTATAATTGTTCATTAAAATGGAGGAAATTGCAAAGAGCCAAAGTATATATATTAATGTTGAGTTGAATTATGATTTTGGATCTCACTAGGGTTTTTGACCTTCAGTCTTCAGGGGCTGGTAAAATAATCACCAATAATACGCTAATGCCAATACAATCAGTTTGACTTCTCGACTCTTAGTTTTGTGCCTAAGTAAAATAAATGGATTGCCTACTATCAATTTCTTTTCTTCTCAAATATAATAATGTGATTGAAATTACAATTAGCACATTATTAAGAAGAAATTTGCTCACAAGACAGACTTGTGTTTATTCAACCCCCTTCCTAATAAAAAAAAAAAATTCTTTTCCTTACCTTTTTACAGTCAATAAAATGCATTATTGTGCTAATCAGAAATTGATTAGTTTCAATCTAACATTAATGCTGAGCAACGATAATAAAACTATTGGATTATGAGTGAAAGCACTCCCAGTATAATACTAGTAATACCAAGCTTTATATCTGTTGTGCAACAATTCTAATAGTTTGAATTCAAATGAAAATGAATTTTCATCTAATTAAGAGAATAACTGAATATGTCAACATATAATAAATTTATTGATGTATCTATTGATTACTTTTTGTTACATAACTAATGAAATTAAATTTACTTTCATCAGAATGAAGCCTCCTTAGCAGACATGGTCCTAGAAGCTGGCTGTGCTTGTACAAGCAGGTGAGAAGATTGTGGAAATATTTTGTTTTCACTATTTATCTTAATGTTTTTAGTAATATGTCATGTATTTGGAATATATAAAGAATGGATATAGTTTTTATATTAATGTGATTGAGTCGATCTGAAGAGAAGTGATTTTGAAAATTAAATGGAAAAGTATTGTGAGAAACAATTTGATTTATAGAAATCTTATCTGGGCAGACTCATCTTTTTTTTTTATTCTAGAGGTCAGCAATGACATAAGTTAGCCAACATCTGGTCTAAACACACAGTCATCATCCTCTTTTAATGTCCGTTTTCCATGTCAGCATGGCTTTGACCAGAGCTGGCAAGCCAGAGAGCTGCACCAAGTTCCAGTCTGATTTGGCTTGGTTTCCACAGCTGATGCCCTTTCTAATACCAACCACTTCAATGTGTACTCGGTGCTTTTAATGTGGCACCAGCATGAGTGCTTTTTACATTGCACTAGCACAGGACCCTTGTAGGCCAATCTTCTTCACCAGGGGGAGCGGCCTTAACACTTCTACTGTGGAGGATGGGTTTTCATCAGCATGGCCAGATGCCAGGCAACCCAGTCCTTTGTCATTTTGTTTGAAAGATTCAGTGTCCTGAGGAATGTTAATAATTACCTAAGATATCTTGTTTCTATTTCTCTTTTTTAACTGCCAGGTTTTGTTTTATATACATGGTTCATTTAATTTGTAAATTTTTGTTTTTATTTTTTTTCAGTGTGGAAGAATGTCGAAATACACTCTTACAGTTTGGTCCAAAAGAGTTAACGCCATCATCTGTAGCTAAAGTCATGGGGATGATGGCCAAAAATCCATGTGGTCAAATCGACCAGGTAAGTTTCATTTGGAGAATAAATTCTGTACCAAAATGTTTGTCTAGGTAGATAGAGATAATTGGCTTTTACCATAATTGTACACTTTTTTTCTTCAGTCATTTATTTGAATATACGAAAGAGCTTCATATGATGCAAGGATTTTTTGACAGTTTACATATAGTCAGTTCTGATCAACCAGCCCTACTACTTAGACATTCTAAAGCATTGTATATATATATATAATCTAGAAATAGGTTGTCTAATGTAAATTAAATTTTTAAGATAGTTGATAGTTTGAAAGATTTGGCTGCTATTCCCTGGCAGTTGAGTAACCACAAAGAGGGATTTCAGTGGCTTGGTTCATCTTTACTGTTTATCATTCCAGAAGTTGACCAAAATATCCTATGTAATCAAACCAGTAGTTGGTAACAACCTTCCCCTACCCATTCTCTGAAAATACCTGTCTGTTTTAAGAACACTTTGTATATACCTTACTACAGTGCTTGTTTGTATGGCATGCACTGTGGCAGTAATTAAGACATATTACCCATTTTGATGTCACTTCTCTTTTGATCACCATTGGAATGGCCATATCCATTATGAGCAAGATGGACTCTGTTGGCACATAATCCTTTTTGGAGGAATTTAATTTGGAATTGGCTTTCATTTAGTTTTGCCCTTGCTATTGTCCAATTGTATGTTCAGGAAATAAGACACTTGAAATACTAAATCATAAGAACTTTTTTATCCTCAGTGGTTGGGTGCTCAATGCTCTCATTTGAATCTATGTATCAAGCTTCTTGTGAGATGCTTACTCTAGCCCTGTTTTAAAATGTTTAATCTAGGAAGAGGCAAATATTAGTAATGTTACAATGTCAATTCATTTTTTGCTTGTTTTCAGAATTCAAATTGGAACAGTGATAAAGAAAAAGACACACCTGGAGTGACAACTTGGAATGTGGATATATTTGTTCAAATTGTTCAGGAGTTGGTAAGATAGTTTTGATGGCTTTTTCTCTTGGATTTTGTTATTTGAAATTGACTATAGGTGCAGATGTGGATGTGTGGTTAAGAAATTTTCTTCTTAACCTCATGGTTTTGGGTTCACTTTTGCTGCATGGCATCTTAAGCAATTGTCTCTTAAAACCCCTACCAACCAAAATTTTGTGTGTGTCTTTGGTAGATGGAGAGTGAAAGAAGCCTGTCGTGTGTGTGTGCATGCGTGAATATATAATGTGTATGGGTGTCTCTGACTTGATATTGCATGATAGTTGTAAATTAGTCTCTCATACAAGTATTGTCATTTATTTTCAATATTCTGCAAAAACATGTCTGGCCATGGGGAAATACTACCTTATTTGGAAACCTGAAGTTTTTTGTTAATGGCATCCAATCATAGAAAACCTGCTTTAGTGGACATCAAAATGATGATTATTTTTGACTTAGATAAAATTTCAAAATATTTTTAGACATATTAATGAAATACACTTAATTTCAGTTTATTTTGAAAATAATCAATGATGACTTTAAGTATATAACTTCATTTTCATTGAAACAATTGTATAAGGAAAATTATTTAGCTATGAACACTTTAAAACACAAGTTTTGTGTTCTAGAACTTAAACATTTTCAAAGGGATTGGTAACAAGAGTTAATCATTTTGATAAAAGTTTAAAAATTTTTGCTTATTTTGAAATTTGTTTTGTTTTTCTTTTTGTAACCTAGGCTCCAAAATTACAATGGACCGAAGTTGTTGCAGAACTGGATTATGCAAATTTTTCTATACAAAATAAAAAGGGCATGAAACTACTTATTCAAGGGCTCATAAAAGCCTTAACAAATGAAACCTTTCCAGTGAAGCATATTTACAAACCCTGGAAAAATTCCGAAGGACAGGTAATTAAAAATCAATTTAAAAAAAAATATTTTTAAGTGATCCAAGTGTTTAATTCTAGTTGATTTTGCATGTATATTGTATTATTTTAATTTAAGTGGGTTTTTTTTATGTTGAAAATAATTTTGAATCGTCTAAAAGGAAAAATTTTGTGTGGAAAATGGATACAAAAAGAAACGAGGAATTTTAGGTTTTGTTGAAAAACTATAGTTTTGTTCATAGAAGCCTGTTGGAAATGTCAATCACTTGGAATGGCAGATTTTATATGCTTAGTTGGTGTAGAATAGGTAAAAAAAACTATTGTTTTAACTCTTCTACATCAGTTGTCATTTTGTAGTAGCCTGGAAACATTGATGTTTACACAATTTTGTGTGTTGTATTGATAAATCAACTTGTACAAACTGTGTATTGTTATAGCTTATAACTTTTAGGACTTTGTACCTGGACATCCTCTATAATGTATTGAGCATTGTTTAGCATGGTATGTTCATAGTTTAGTTGATTTTTAGTCAGATTATGTAAATACCTAAATGTTTTTATATCAATGTTTGAATTAATATGAATATGAGTGGATATAAATTATTTTATATCAATCTTTGAACAACAGTATTGTTAGTTTTCCAAAGAAGCAATTGTTGATGTACTGTGTTTTTGATGGCAAGTGGGTGCAGAACAAATGTGTTGAAGATGTTTGCTTTTTCACTGAACATAGACATATTGTTTTAATGTTTACTTTTCCATACTTGCATGGGTCAGATGAGAGTATGTTGGGGCAGAGTTCTCTACAACTGGATAACTTTCATGTCATCAATCTCCACCTGTTTCCAAGTGGAGGTAATCCCATTCTCTCAAACAAACATCCTAGATGTATTTATGTGGAGAAATGGAGATATATAACACTGCATCGGCAAGCCTTTTGTTTACAAAGGTCACACAATATATCAAGAAGCCTAGACATGCTTTTGCAGTAGAACTGTAAGTTAACGATATGGTTTGCAAAGCAGTGTAATATAGTCAGTGATTGAAACATACCTGTTGATGACGGAAATACAAACTCTTTCACACACTCTCTTGTCTGTCTGTCTCTATACATACATACATGTGTGTAATACACACACACACTCATCGAGAGACACACAGATGCATCCATCCAGCTTCTTGAGTTTCTCTCTACCAAATTCATTCACAGACACTTGCGTAAGGTGTCTGGCAGGTAGAACTGAACCTGAAACCATGTGGCTTAACCACAAAACCACATATCTATATATATAAAACTGTAGTTGTGTGAGTGTCTGTCCCCTTCGATTTAGATTCCTAACTACTCCCACATTTTGCGGTGCAGTTTAACCAAATTCGGGTATCTTATAGTCGTGATTCACATCGAGCCCGTCTGGCTATTAGCGCGCGTCTACGATGAGTCTACGATTTAAAAAATAATTTAACATCATTTTTTATTCCATTTTAATGCATATTTTTTCGTGTGTCGATGGCGGCGGAGTTGGCGTCCACACTCACAGCTGCACCTGTGTTGCTTCTTCCCTCCCTCATGAAGCTGTGGGGAAGGGAGTGTAAAGAAATCAACGTCATAATGCGTTGTCAAGGAGACCAGCGTTCTTTTAGAACGACTTCATGGCTTGAAGACACCAAAACAGAAATGGCTAAGAAAGCGTCTACATGAGTCTACGATTTAAAAAAAAATTACCATCATTTTTTTCCATTTTTAATGCATTTTTTCGCTATTATATAAGGGAAGTAACTCTCTAAAAATGTCTACGATGAGTCAACGATTTAAAAAAAAAAATTACCATCATTTTTTATTCCATTTTTAATGCATTTTTTTGCTATAACTCTCTAAAAATGCTTATATAGTTATTTCCCTTACAAACCTGAACAACGCCGGGCAATACTGCTAGTAAATTATAATTTTCATCTTTTGTCAATTTTTCATTTCCTTATATTCATGCTCTATTTTCTTTTGGTATTTTCAGTTGTCTTTTCTAACTCATGCGTTAAAAAATCCAGATATCTTCTGCTTAGCTGATTATCCATATGAGCCAGTGATAACAGATGTTCTTAAAGCCGCTCCTGATGAAGATAACAAAGAAATTCTCACATGGTTTGTATAATTGTCTTTTGGTATTCTAATTGCAATCTGTTTCTATAAATTTTTTTAACATAACTATGACTTTGATAAAAATCACTGCTTTGCTAATAGTTTATTCATTGTTAAAGTGTTTTTAGTATCCCTTAGAATTACAAGACTTTATATTTGTTTAACTATAAATTTTATTTGCAGGAAATCCAAAGACCTTGTCCAAGCTTTGCTTAGACTTTCAGATCTTGGTCATTACCCATTTGTAACAGATCTATTCAAATTTCCTGTCCAAAATTGTCCAGATATGTTGACTTTAGGATTGCTCCAAATTGATGTAAGTTGACTTCAAAAATAATTTAACTTTACTAGAAATCATGTTTTTTACACTTGGCCAATTTTGATTGGGCAGCTCTTCTGGCAGTTTTTTAATTTTTTTCTATTTTGGCATACTCTACCTTGGACTATTTAAGCTAATGTGTTCTTTTTTTTTTAACTAGTTCAGTGTGATTTTAAGGTTTGGTTGTAATTTATAGCAGATTGCAGCCATATAGAATCTCCTTTACTGGTTCATAACACTGTATTTGTGGTTTGTAAATTTAAACTTACCAGCATATTCCTGGAAGGTGTTGCAGGAGGGGATCTATGAATAATGTCTCTTGGAGGAAAATGCAGAGAACATTGTATTGATATAGAATCTGTATTGAGGAGGAATAATTGCTAAATCTTACAGGAATTTACAAAAAAAAAAAAAAAAGGATGGGGATTAACTCTGTAATTATGTTAGTGATTGTAAAACATTTGCAGTAATATTTAAATGCTAAATTTATTTCAGCTCACATGGAATATCTTGAAACAAGAACTTCTATCCAGTCTGATTCCAATTTTCCTAAATAACCATCCAAATTCAGCTATTGTTTTAAATTATGCATGGCATTATACTGTAAGTACTTGCATGTTTATATTTAATTTTGTTTATTTCCATATTTTTGTTAAAATACACTTTGTTTCAGTTAATTTTGAAAATAATGAAGAATTTAGTAAAATAACTCATTTAATATTAAACTGGTGTTTGGAACATAAATCAACATGAAATTTTGACAGTTTTAATTTGGATCACTTTAAAACAAAGTTTGCATCATAGATTCTATCATAGAACTAGGGGTGATCTTGGGTAGGTTGGTATTAAAAGTGTTTTGGACTTTTTATACTGAGGCTTGATGTATTAGGTTTGTGGGAGAGATAAATGGTGTTTGGTGATGCCTGTTCTTTTTTCAAGTGTGTGAGTATTATTGTAACAGTTGAAACTGAAGAGAAAGCTGTGTTATAAACTGTTAAGATTTTAGTAACCCAGTGAAGTTACTCTCCCACCATCCCTTTCCATCTTTGGAAGTCAGGTATTGTAAAATAATCTGATAAGTGCATGTTTATAGCATCTAAATTGCTTTCGGTTTGAATGCTCAAAGTCTGTCCTTGTCTTGACATTGTGCAATAGTTATGAGTGTCATTGTCATACAAGTGGTGTCATCTGTTTCCAATCTTCTGCAAGAATATATCCAACTATGCAAAAATATCACCCTACTTGGAAACAAGCAGTGTGTGGTTTGGTGACAGGAAGGCCATGCAGCAATGGGAAATCTGCCTCAACAAATTCCATACGACTCGTCATAAAAGAAAAAGTAGATCTTAAAGTGATAATACTGTTTTTCATTTTAATTTTTAAGGCATCTAGTTAAATATATATAGAAGTGCATGAAGTCATTGGAACTAAAGAAATCCTAAGAACTAAACTTGCAAATCTGTTGAACCTAGTTGTGGAAATGTTGCTACTCGATCCTTTGATTTTGGTACTTGTAAAATGTTTATATTAAAACTTCTATATATCGTTTGTTTCAGAATCTTTCCACTAATATTCGCACATTAATAATGCACTCTATGGCTGATTGGTACATGAGGAGCGATTGTCAAGATCAGATTAGACTTGCTAGAATATTAGATGTTGCTCAAGATCTTAAGGTAAGCTTAAATCAAAAAATGTTTGTATTATGTAAGCATAAATATTTATCATGTGTAAGACATCTGACTCTAGAACAGCAGAAATATAAGCCATTGTTTCTGAAAGACTATAGATGCTGTTTCTTTTTTTAATTAAAAAAAAATTTTTTTATACTAATCCCAGTAAGTGTTAATGCACCCAGTAGATGTTGTGACAAAGATAACGATTTGAAATCAATTTCCATAATTATTGATTTCAAATTTTGGGACTAGGCCAGCAATTTCCAGTCAGGAGTAAGTTGATTAGATAGACTCCAGTGTTCACCTGCTACTTATTTTACTGACCCCAAAAGAATAAAGGCCAAAGTCAACCTTGGTGGAATTTGAACTCAGAATGTAAAGATGGACAAAATGCTGCTTAGCATTTGCCTGGTGTGCTAACAATTCTGCCAGCTTGCCATCTTAATTCCCATAATAGTTGAAAATTTAATCTAGAGAGTAGACCTAATAGAAATAAATTAGACATCTCAGTATCTTTGTTTCACCTCATATCTGACATTCTCAACACCCTCATATCTTCCATTGATATTCTCCCTCACCTTCCCCCGTCTCACTATAATCACTACTCACTTTGCCTCCCCACACATCTCCATTTTCCAATCTATCTACAGGTTTATTATGCTACTGGTTACTTCCCATCCTGTGCTACTGCTTATCGCCTCTTCCTTTCTGTCCAGCTCATTCCAGCATGGAGGACAGTTGTTAATTGATGATGATAACATACATGTGTTTTCCAGTGATTTCAGTTTACATTATTATCTGGTTTCACAGCTGGTTATGTTTGATAAATTTACACGATCCTTCTTTTCTAACCATTTTCGGTGTTACCTTTTAAATAATCCCCACTCCCATTGCTTTTTAAAGAACATTCTTACAGTTCTCTCGATCAGTTTCTAAGCCTCTACTGGTTTACAAACTTAAATAGTATTGATTAATTGTTCTAATATTCATGTTAATTCTGTTAACTATCTTTAATCTATATTAATGATTTTCATTTTAATTGTAGGCTCTGTCTATGCTGTTGAATGCAACACCATTTCCATTTGTAATTGACCTAGCATGTCTTGCTTCTCGTCGGGAATATCTAAAGCTTGATAAATGGCTCTCGGACAAAATAAGAGAACATAGAGTTAGTATAAAATTTCCAGCATTTAAAAATATTGTTAATAAAAACTTTGAAAATAGATGTAAATCTCATTTTTTTTACAGATCCAAGCATTGTTTCTTGGTTAAGTTTACTTTGGAGCCATGTGCTGCTGTTTGATAGCACTGTGTGGTACTTTGGGTACTACCTATATTTTGAGTGAAATTTCATTGATAGAAACTGCTTGAAGCTCTGTTTTGTGTGTGTGTGTGTGTGTGTGTATAAAAGCTCATTACTCAGTGGTTAGAGCATGAGGTAGTGGGTTCGATTCTCAGTCTGGGCTCTGTGTTGTGTTCTTGAACAAGATCCTCTATTTCACATTGCTCCAGTTCACTCAGCTGTTGTGATGTCTCTGGTGCTAAGCTGTATTGGCCTTTGCCTTTCCCTTGGATAAAATTGGTGGCATGGAATGGGGAGACTGGTATGTATGGGTGACTGCTAGCCTTCTATAAACAACCTTGCCCAGACTTGTTCCTCAGAGGGGAACTTTCTAGGTACATCCCATGGTCATTCATGACTAAAGGGAGTCTTTACCCATATATCGGTGGCGACTGTGACACTCGGGCTGTTCAGACTTAGCCCTAGTATAAATTTTGTAAAGTGAACACGTATTTGCAAGCTGATTTAATTTCTCCCAATACTGACTTCAAGTATGTAATTGCAGCCAATAACTCTGGCTCCTTTTATTGAGCCTGGTTGCATTTCATTTATTTTTGTTCAGCATCTGGTGGTGTCTTAGAAGTGCCCTGTGGCAAAAAATATCATTCGTTAGACATTCTCTCAACATTGTTCACACATGCCTGACTTGGGCTCAGAAGTTAGCCTGAGTTGTTATCTATAATCGTAAAAATTAAAAGTAATTCAAATTCAATGATTTCTTGAAACAATAAATTTCTATGGAGATTAGGATTTAAATTCCAATCTATGAAAAGTTTCCATTCTACAATATTCTTACTTTATCCAGCAACTCAGGCTAATATGAACATACCTAGTAGGTGTAAAAGACTCACCGGTGCTCTTGATAAAAGATGCGTTAGATTGCTGATGTTTGTTGTGCACTGCACTGTTATTTGGTTGGTGTTATTCTGTGTATCTGTGTGCAAAGATCAGTTGTGTTTTGCAGGGTTGCTTTATTTTAACCCTTAAGTTAGAAATGGAGAAAGACATAGTGCTAGATATAAAATGTAAGCCATTTGGGGCTAGAAATTTTGCGGAAAAATGTGAAATTCTTCAAGCAGGCATGTCTTAACCCTTTCGTTACTGTATTTATTTTGAGATGCTCTGTGTTTCTTTCAATTATTTTAAATATAACAAAGAATTTAGTAAAATAACTTAGTTATCATTAAGCTAATGTTAGGAACATAAATTGTGACTAGGGTTTGGTGGAAGATTTTGATTAAAAACTTATGAAAACAAGATATTTGTATTATAGAGCCAGAGCTGGTTTCAGTCGGGTTAGTAACGAAAGGGTTACCATCTGGAGTCTCCTCTTGTGTGTGTGTGTATATATATATATATAATATATATATATATATATATATATATATATATATATAAAATTAGAAAGTTAAGTTGCCACAAATACAGATCTCTAAAATAATCACTGAGGTGGATTTGATTCACTAAAACCCTTGCAAGCAGTGCTCCACCATGGTTACAGTCTTATAACTGGTGACAGTAAATGATTGTGTGTGTATGTATATTTGTGTTAGTGTGTGTGTGTATACATGCATAAGGAAAACCAGTATGACAAGTTTTTCTCCACTTACTTTGAATGTACTAATATTAATTAGTTGCTTAAGAATTTGCATTTGCTTTCCAGAAGTACTCGACTTACTCCTCTCCACTGTGATATTTCTAATTTCATCTTGTAGGAACCATTTGTTCAAGCTTGTGTAAACTTTCTGAAACGCCGTTTCCCAGCTGTGACAAGTGGTGCAGTTAAAGAAGAACATCAAACAAAGAACAGATTGCCAACAGAGACTGTGCAAACTATGTTATCTTGTTTGCAAAACTATGCAAAGTAAGCTACCTTGTATATTTGTTTAAGCTAGCTCTAAGTGATGTTATATATATATATATATATATATATATAGAGTTATGTGTATTAAGTTTTCCTTAGAATTTTGGAGCTTGAATAAGTAAAACATTAAAATTCTATATGGCAAATTCTTACATGGTAACAATATGAATTATTGGTTGCTATCTTAGCATGTTTGCCATTTTTCATTAACGTCTGTTGTCTATGCTGGCATGGGTTGGACTGTGTGACCAGAGCTGGCAGGGGTGTGTGCACCAAACCCCACTTTAATTTGGCATAGTTCGTACAGCTGGATGCCCTTCCTAATGCCAGCCACTTAACAGAATGTGCTGGATGCTTTTATGTGGCACCGCACAGGTAGGATATATTGCCATTGTAGGATATATATCTAGTCAAAATCAGTGTTTTTCTTTTTGGGAATGTGGAAGATGTGTAAGTTTCATTTAGTAAATGATTTGAGTAGCATTGTTTTTGCAGATGTATTTAGGGGTTAAGACATATATGCCAGCAGATAACACACACATATATTTTACTTGTTTAGTCTATAAATGTTTGACAAAATATATTTTGTCAAACTAATGATTACGAATTATACTGGCATGGGTTGGATGGTTTGACAGGGTCTTGTGAACCGGAGAGTGCTTTGGCATGGCTTCTATGACTGGATGTCCTTTCTAATGCCAACTGCTTCACAGTATGTACTGGGTGAAAAATTTTTTCAATAAATACATTTCATCATCATCGTTTAACGTCCGCTTTCCATGCTAGCATGGGTTGGAATACATTTCAGTATTCCTCAAATGTAGACTTCTAGATCCTATACTGAGATGATGATAAAAACTAAACCAAAGAAATGGTCTTTTTTCAAAGATACAAACTTGCATTGTTACCATTTACAATAGAACATCTGGAGTACTGCTAGCCTTGATATTTTTTCTCTGTATAAATACAGTCACATTTTGAAATTTGCAGTTGTTTAAATTCACATCAACTCATAGATTCTTTTCATTTAAAAAAAAATTTTTAATGTCTATAGGCCATTCTGGCATGGGTCGTATTCCTATGTTAATGTAAAGATTGATGCACTGAATGGGCATAAGAATATAGTTTAGTTTTAATGTTATAAGAAGCTTGCTTCCAAATGATGCTCTCAGATTCAGTGTCATTGCATGGTACCATTGGCAAATGTTTTCCACTGTAGCTCTGTGCTGTCTAAAGCTTTGTGAGTGAGTTTGGTAGATGGAAACTGTAAGAAGCTTTTCGAGTATATACATGTTTGTGTGTACCATTGCCATCCATGGAAACATATTTGGCCATGGGGAAATATTACCTTGCTTGGAAACAGGTGAGGGTTGGTAACAGGAAAGATGTCTGGTTGTCGAAACTTTTTCTTAAATTCTGTTTGAACCATGCAAGCTTGGAAAAATGGGTATTAAACGATGATGGTGATGAATGTAGGTAATGAATTGGCAGTTATTAGTGTGAGACAATGCTTTGCAGTATTTGTTCTGATTCCATGCTCTGAGTTCAAATCCTGTTGAGTTCAACGTTTTCTTTCTTCCTTTGAAGGTTGATAAAATATAGTACTACTGATTGAAGGCAGTGAAATGGTGGAATTGTAAGAATGTTGGACTGGATGCTGTGTGGTATTTGTTTTGGCTCTTAGTATTCAGAGTTCAAATCTTGCCATGGCCCATTTGGGTGGTAAACTTAACTTGTTACTTAGTTTAACACCACCATCTAGCCTTTATTGGAGTCACTCTGTTGCAAGCATTCAGATCCGGTTTTCTGGTTTGAGGATATTTCCTGCCCTTTGATCCACCAATCTCAGAGACCCTGCGGAGGGTCATAGGCACAACTTTAAAAAAAAAAATCCTGAGAGACAAGTTAGCAAACTTCTCTACTAATTTCTTCCTAAGAGACTCAATTTGCATGTGTAATCAATAAAATGAAATGTGTACAAGTTATGAAATACCTCAGTAAGTGGCAGAATTGAAAAATAACAAAACGTTTTGCTAAATTCTCAAGACATTTCTCTAGCAGCTATCTTAGATTTTGTGACACTTGTATAAACTTGTAAATGTTATAAGCCGGAATAATAATTGTAGTTTATTGTTTCACATGAAATTCTGCTTCAAAAATACTTTTAATACTCAATAGCTGATATATACATTTTATATTTTGAAACTTTCAGTCAAGTCACATCACATGAATTATCTGAAGCCATCTTAAATATAGCTGCTAATGCTAATCAAATATTGAATAAACAACGGCAAATGCCGCCTGGAGCTGTTGGAGCCAAACTTAATCAATCTGCTATTAATCCTGCTCAACCAAGTCCAGTTATTGTGAATGTAAGTTGTATTTTTTTTAGGAATTTTGTTTTCTTTACTACATAAGCACAAGTATTGTAGCTGAATCTGCTGTTTTGTAAGTGAAATTTTTAAAAACTACAATATCACCTGGTGGTGTTGTGGATTTGAATTTGAATCCTGTCATGGCCTATTTGGGTGGTAGAGTTAATTTGTGTTATATACAGATGGTTTTATATTTCTAAGAACTGTTTATTTCTTATGCTGTTGGATTAAAATTTTAATTGGACAAAGATATGTCTAGGGTAATTTTGTTTTGTTTTGAAGAGTTGAAACAAATAATAAAAAGATTCTCTTAATGCATGTTACTTTCATTATTTTAAACAGTTTTTATAGGTTTTTTTTTTTTTTTACCATATTACTTTGCCAAAGGTTTGTTTCACAAATAGGAATGCAACCGAGAAAAATATATTTTAGAAATCTGTGTCTGGAATCAGTCGGGTCATTTGTTCACATCAAGATTTTCTGTTTTAATTTTTGAAATCAGAAAAATTAATGTCTTGTCTATTATATCAATGTGCTGACAATTCCTGTGGTTAAAAAATCTTTCTCACTATGGAAAGGAGATAGTAAAAGATTCAAACAAATGCTACTGGCCTGTGCACCCACACACATGAAGGAAGGCTATTGGTACACTGCAAGTGTTCATATGTATGTATAATGTGTAAATGTCTGTAGTGTTAGTTTGACTCTCATTATTTAGTGATGATTTAATGCATGCATCTTAGGGTATGTAACCTGTGAACATTGTTCCAGTCCACTCAGCTACAAAAATGAGTTTCAGCAATAACTAGATTAATCCTAGTGGAGGGTGTAGCTTAGTGGTTAGGGTATTTGGCTCATGATTGCCAACAGCACATTGTATCCTTGAGCAGGACACTTTCATGTTGCTCCAGTCCACTCAGCTGGCAAAAATGAGTTGTACCTGTAAATCAAAGGTCCAGCCTTGTCACATTTTGTGTCGTGCATTTCACAAGCAGGCTGTTTTGTTGATTGTATCAACTGGAACACTTGTCTTCATAACACTTCTCGGAAATTAATCCTGTGATGGACTGATGACCTGTCCAGGATGGGTTGTTGTAATGTTAGTTGTGTAAACACATGGAAACCAGATTAAACATCCAAACTAATGTGTTCTAGGGTTTATGATGGACTTAAGTCTGTCAATATTAGAAATATGAAAGGCCATGTTTGAATGTGAATTTGGAACTGAGGAACTAAATAATGTATTAGATTCATTAATTGTTTTTATTGTTACCTTCATTTTTTTTTCTTTTGCAGTTTTATGTTGTTGCAAAATTTTTGTATATAATAATTCTGCAAGAACACCCTGATTTTCAAAAGCTGTCTCTGTTTCTTGTTGCAAGATTGTTTGTACATGTCTGCATCTCCCACATATATAGTAATTTTGCATTCATCATCATGCAAACTTCAGGTATCAAAGCAGCTTACACACTTTCTTTTCTAGATGGCTCCCCTTCCTAACATGAATGCTTTGGATATGGGTACCCCGGCAGTGAGTGGAACGTTCCCACAAAGTTTGGCTACCCTGAGTTCTGCTGCTGTAGCTACTGGTGCACCTGGTTCACCTGCAAAAGGATTTCCTGGAATAAACCAAGTCCCAACTGGTTATGGGTCTATTCAGAATTTAACTACACAATTACAAAGTAATTTTTTTTTTTTTTATGATTTTTATCTTTCAGAAGTTTGTTTAGTTTATTTGCTGCCTTTTTTTATATTCTTTGAAATCGTCTTTTTCTTTACTGGTAGTTAGATTGAGAGTGGGCTGAAGGAAATAGAGTATAAAGATTTAAAGATTCCCAAACTTTGTAGTACTGAAGATTTTTTTTTTGTTTTTTTTAGTTCCTCTGAAACAATGGTTCTCAGTTGAGGCCCATATAACCCCAGCTTGTCCATGTAAGATTTGTGGAGTGGGTACACAAGCAAAATAGCAAATTGGGGATTCACAGAAGTATTTCAAGGGTCCATGACAAAATTTTGATTTAGATGTATTTATTACAAGAAACCTTTTACACAGTTCAACCTACAGAAATTATTGTGTGAAAAACTAAACAGGAATCTTGAAAGTACCTATAAAACTAGCTTTTCAACATCAAATGGCTATGGGGTCCATCAGAGTAAAATAGTAATCAAGGGGGTACATAGGTAAAAAAAAATGGCCGAGAACCACTATTCTAAAAACAAGGTTGGGTTTTGTTTTGTAAGAATTTTCCATATTAATGTTTGTATTTTAAATATTTTCTATGTGGATAGTGGACAATCACTAACATAAAGACATAAACATATATAGATATATATGATGGACTACTTTCAGTTTCTGTCTACCAAATCCACTGAGAAGGCTATAGAAGACACTTGCCCAAGTGCCATGCAGTGGGACTGGACCTGAAATATGCCATGAAGCAAGCTTCTCACCACACAACCGTTATACTTAGATTTTTATTAAAATCATTTTATATTTCTAATGATACTACCTGATTGGAGCTGTGGAAATCTTTGTGCTATAATGTCCATCTATCTAGATTCCGAAAGTCAGCAAAAAAAAAATAAAATAAAAAAATTTTTTTTTGTCTGTTTTAGAGTTTAGTGTATTATATCAGCTAAAACTGCTTTAGAATTGGATATCATCCTATAAAAGATGGCACATACATTAGTTTGTGAGTTTATTTCTAAACAAATGTTGCAACATCATTTCTAATATAGTTTACATCCTTAATTTTCAACATTTCAAATATTTGTTTGAAACTTTTTCTTAGATTTAAACTTACAAGCTCCATTGATGACCAGCCGAAATGCTGTCTATTCTCTTGGATCACTGGGCGCACAAGCGACTCTGAAACAACAACCACCATCAAATATAGATAATAAAATGGGTATGACTTTTTTTTTATCTTACTCTTTTAACCCTTTTGATACCTTATTTCTGTTGAAATTACACTACCTTTGTTTCATTTAATTTTGGAAATAATTAAGAATTAAAAAAAATAAATAACATGGTCACTATTAAGCTTATGTTTGAAACAAATTCCCATGAAATTTAATGGAAAGTTTTAATTTAGATTGCTTTAACCCTTTCATTGATGTATTTTAGTTGAAATTGCACTGCTTTTGTTTCAATTTTGAAAGTAATGAAGAATTTAATAGTTGGATGATTGGGTGCTTAAGGTACATGAGCTGGCAGACACATTAGCATGCCAGGCAAAATGCTTTGCGGCCTTTTTTTTTTTTTTGGCTCTTTGTGTTCGAAGTTCAAGTGCTGGTGAGATTGACTGTTCATCCCTTCAGGGTTAAAATAAGCATCAATTGAGCACTGGGGTTGATGTAATCAACTTGCCTCCCCTCTAAAATTGCTAACCATTTGCTGAAATTTGAAATCGTTATTAATCTGCTGTGTAAAGTTTTAATTTAGATCACAAAACTAGTGGGTTGGTATCAATGGTTTTTTTTTTTAAGATCTTTTTTCTTCCATATTATGCTAATCTTCATGTGTGCTAAGTTGATTTTGTTTTTCTTTTCTCCTTTTCATAGGCGAACTCAGCATATTTCCTGACGGTAGTCAACATTTCAGTAAAGATGTAGAAGATGAAGCGAATTCCTATTTTCAGAAGATTTACAATCAACCACCCCATCAAGCCTTGTCTATCGATGAAGTGCTTGAGATGTTAAAAAGATTCAGGGAGTCCCAAAATAAAAGAGAGCGGGTAAAGTATTTGAATATAAGATAATTATTATTAGTGATGCAAATTGCAGTAATATATTTCATTCTAGTTTTCTGGTGGCCTCCAATTCTGATACAGCTAATATATGCCATTCTGATATAACTTACATTTTAAGTGTGCAGATTTTCATGAGCAAATTCTGTCACAATAGTTAGCAAAGTTGGATAAAGGAGCAAGTAGTAGCCAAAGTCTTCTGTACAATACTGCACAATTGTTATCTGTTAATGTTAGGCCAGTGTCTGTAACATTAGCCTAACTTATATTTTAGACAGTGCCTCTGATCCAGACAAATTTCTTCCTTACAATTTCTTGTGTAACACTCTTGGGGAGGTGTACACTTTTCTTATCTGAATAAAATGCCCAGACAATGTTTTAAAAAAAGTTGTAGGTCAGCTGTTACTTGATTTTATAATTATAAATTTTATCCTTCTGACTAATTTCCATGAAATCTCATGTGAGACATTTAATGGAAATTGTCTGTGATAGATTCATTAAGATTGCTTTCTTATTGACCCATTCCTATTTTTAATTTCTTTGTTTTTTTAAAACTTTAAATACTTAGTTATGTATTTCGCTTAATGTTATGTATTAAATACTTCAATTTTACATATTTCACTTTTACTCTTGTTATATATTGATACATTATTTTTCCCCAAGCCTAGGGAAGCTGTTAACACTCAGGATTTTGTCAGTAAAGTTCTTTCTCTTATAGATTATATATTAGTTACTATAAGTAGCTATGGGCTTAATATGCTAAAATGCTTAGACATTTCTTGTAATATGTGATCTTTTGATAGCCTTTCAGTCAGTCCATTTTGTTTGTATTTATTGCTTTGTGTTTGTATTTATTGTAAAGCTCTTTTAAAAATATTTTTATCGTATGAAATTTTTCTTTTAATTTGTAGGAAGTATGTCAGTGTATGCTGCGAAATCTATTCGAAGAATATTGCTTTTTCCCTCAATATCCAGAAAGGGAGCTTCACATCACAGCCGTCCTCTTTGGTGGGATCATTGAACAGGGATTAGTCACGTAAGTTGAAGAAATCTTTGTATATTGTATACAGCTTATTTTATTTATATTTTTTAAATTTAATGTTTTACAATCCTTCTTTTGAAATTATTTAAATTTTTTCAGCTATATGTCCCTTGGAATAGCATTACGATATGTATTAGAAGCACTTCGGAAACAACATGCAAGTAAGATGTATTTTTTTGGGATTGCAGCTTTAGACAAGTTCAAAACTCGGTAGGTGGCTACTTACATTTGGTTTATTACTAATTTTTACTCTTGAAATATTTTCCTCTATCTTCACATATTTTATTTGCATAATCCAGTTTACTCAATATTTTCTGACTTAATGATGTGATATTTTGTATCTTTTTTAATGTATTCTTTCAGATTAAAAGATTATCCTCAATATTGTCAGCATGTAGCCGCTATACCTCATTTCTCTCAGTTCCCGCAGCATCTAATTGATGTAAATATTTCACCATAATTTTATTGCTTAAAAAATCTAATAATTTTTTTTTTTCTCTCTTTGCAAATTTGTAATATTTCTGGATAGTTTGTGCAGGTGTTTAGAAGTTTTAAACAGTTTTCGTTATTGCTATATATAAACTACTGATAATTGTTGCATCAGTATTATTGTCTTCACTCTCCCTCACCAATAAACCTGTGTAACTCCAATAAGAATTGTCTGGATGGATCACTGACCCACGCCATCACTGCTTTCAACCTACTCCATCACCATTACCACTTTGTCTCTCCCTTTTCCTTCACACTAATCCCCAACCTTTCTCTGTCCTTTCCCCCCATCTCTTTTATTACTCCCACCCCATCGTTG
Organism: Octopus sinensis; assembly: GCF_006345805.1. Taxonomy (NCBI): domain Eukaryota; kingdom Metazoa; phylum Mollusca; class Cephalopoda; order Octopoda; family Octopodidae; genus Octopus; species Octopus sinensis. The sequence goes on from NC_043000.1 coordinate 96,221,617, forward strand.
TTCCGCCTGTTCTCTTTATTTCCATTCTCTCCCAATGAATCTGTTCTCTCCATCTTGGAGACTCTTCTACTCTGAGCTTCAAGGCAACTCCACCTGTGTTGGTACTGCAAAGGTGCCCAGTACACTCTTTAGGTGGTTAGTAATTGATTGAAGCAGCAACAGCGCACAGCTTTAGAGGGTTCTTTAGTGTTGTTGATGGCAAAGGCAATCTGTGTAGTGCTGGTCCCATGAAAAAAATGTGAATACACCATGCAAAGTGGTTGACATTAAGAAGTGTATCTGGCTGTAGAAGCCATGCCAAAAATGGGACATTGGAACAAGACAGGTCCTCTGACCCATTGGATCCTGTTGAACTTTTCAACTCATGCTAGCATGAAGAATGGACATAATGCTGATGAAAGTGGAAGGTGTTCTGTTTATTCTAACTCGAACTTCAATTAACCTTCCTTAACCATCGATCCCCACCCCCCTATTTAATTTTTTAATAACCAATTGAGTATACAATTGAATGTAATCTATAAGAAAATAATTTTAAAATTATAAACTTAGAAATTAAAAGTTAAAACTCCATGATTATTTTTTGGTGTTTGTTTTCTAGTATAAAACTGAATTGAATTTTTTAAAGTATGTTTTAAAAAGTATATCTTATTTCAGCTTTCTTACAATGTCAGTTTAAAAGTTATACTTTAGCAAACTTTTGAATGAAAAATGTTTTACATCTCTTATTTAAAAACTGTTAATTTAACATAATCGTTTTATTTTCCAGTTTGTGGAGTATGGAGCTACATCTCAAGAACCACCATCACATTCTCAGACCACTCAAAATCTTACGGGAGCAGGTATGGCTATTGTTCCTGCACAAGTGCCTGTTACCACTGTACCTAGCGTTGCAAAGAGCTTGCAGCCGTTATCTATTCCTTCCACAACTGCACCATCAGTTTCAAATGCGATCAATTCAAATGCAATCAGTAAAACTGGGACCATACCAAAAGTAAGTTATTTTCCTGACATTTCTTTGTATTTCTTTGTCTTACTATTTTCAGTCATTGGTCTGTAGCCATGCATGGCCTTGAATGATTTAGTCAAACAAATTGCCTCCCCCCCACCACTTATTTTAAAATTTGGTATTCTGTCTCTTTTGTCAAATCATTGAGTATAGAGACATAAACTAACACTGGTTGTCCGGTAGTGGGGAGGACAAACAGAACACACATACATACACATGGTGAGCTGTCACATGGTTTCCATCTGCCAAATCATCTCATAAGGCTTTGGTCAACCTGGAGCTATAATAGACACTTACCCAGGGTGCTGCACAAAGGAACTGCACCTAAGACCGTGTTCAAAATCAAGCTTCTTATCCACACAACCATATCTGTGCCTTTAAATTCAGTAGTCAATAATTAGGTCTGTGTTTAAGTTTATAGATTTCCCTAAGATTTACAGGCAATCTCTTTATATTAATTTCTCTTAAAGAAATACTTCTTTGAGGCCATAATTCTCATGGAAATAGAGGGAGAGAAAGGGAATCAAGTTTGTAGTGATTATTTCAGCAGCACCTCAAAATATGTTACTAGTGTAGGTATTACTCAGAAAGAGGTGAGTGTTATATGTTGTAATTAAATTGAAATCTCACCATGTTATGTAATGCTGTGTGCGTGTCTTTATCTGTAACACCACCAAGATAACCTCTTCATTGTGTTGGTGGTCATGTTGGTAAGGACTTGTTGATGGGCATGGCTGCATGGTCAAGAAGTTTGCTTTACAAGCACATAGTTTTGTGTTCAATCTCACTGTATGGCACCTTAGGCTAGTGTCTTCTATTATATCCCCAAGCCACCCAAAGCTTTATGAGTGGAGTTTGTAGTGGGACCTGAAAGTGGCTAATTACTTGTATGTGGGTGTGTCTTGGCATTGCCCGATAATTGTAAATGGGGGTCACTGTCATACAAGTAGTGTTGTTCTTTTTAATATTCTGCAAAAACATGCCCGGCCATAGGGGAAATATTGCTTTACTTGGAAACAAGTGAGGGTTAGCAATGGGAAGGGCATCCAGCTAAAGAACTTCTGATTTGATAAACTCCACGTGACCCTTGTAAGCGTGGGAAGATGGATGTTGAAATGATGAAATTTAAAACTCCCAAGAGAGCTAAGTGCAAATAAATTTTGTAGTACAGATTTTCAATATATTGTACACATCAAAATGGAATTTTAATTAAAATATTGTTTGATTATAAGATGTAATTTAACCTTTTCTAGCCTTCCATTGCTAATGCCACCAACATCGACACACTGATTGCTGGACAACAGAAAGAAGAAATTGCTATCCCACCTGAGACGTTTCAAGATAAAGTATTTTTCATATTCAATAATCTTTCCATGTCGAATATGGTCCAAAAGGTAAGTTTTTTTTTTTCTTTTTTATACCAACCCACTAGAGACTCCCTTTGGTTTTTGGGATACAAATTTCCTGTTTTAAAGTGTTCTAGATTAAACCTTTCCTTTAAAATTTTATGCTAATTTACATCTTAAATACCAGTTAAATAACAACAAAATTATTTTCCTAAATTCTTCATTATTTTCAAAATTAATTAAAACAAAGGCAGAATATTTCAGTAGAAACATGGTAACAAAAGCATTAAACTATAAAAGTTTTAAAAATTGCCGTTTTTTCTTATTACTAGGCAGAAGAATTGCAAGAACATGCCACAGAGGAATATGTACCTTGGATTGCTATGTATATGGTTATGAAGAGGGCCAGTATTGAACCAAACTTCCATGTTTTGTATGCCAACTTTGTAGATGTTCTCCAGATCAATAACTTTTATTCTATGGTGCTGAAAGAAACTTTCAGAAATATCAAGGTAATATATGGATTATCAAACTTATTTAAAAATGTATATATGATGTGATAAATGAATTTGTTTTTGAAATTAGAATTTAATTGTATGGCTTTCTGGTTAAAGATTAAAAAAATTTTTTTTTTTACTTGTGCTACATTGCAAGAACATGCCACAGAACAGTATGTGCTTTGGATTGCTATGTATATGGTTATGAAGAGAGCCATTATTTTAATTTGAAAAATTTTGAAATGAAATCTCAAGCTGAATGAGAACTATTGCAAACATTGTATTCTATTTTTATGGAATAAATTTCTAATTGTAGGTACTATTGCGAAGTGATAAAGGAGTGGCAAACTTTTCTGATAGATCTCTCTTGAAGAATTTGGGACATTGGCTAGGAATGCTTACTTTGGCAAAGAACAAACCCATTTTACAGATTGTACGTATTCAACATCATTTTCTTAAAGTATTTATTTTTATGAACAAGGTAAAATAGAATGATTACTTGTTAAATTGGTTAATTAATCGATTTGTTTTTTTTATTTTAGGATATTGATTTGAAAGCTCTACTTTATGAAGCTTATAATAAGGGAGCGCAAGAGCTACTGTATGTTGTCCCATTTACTGCCAAAGTCCTACAGTCATGTGCCAAAAGCAAGGTATGTAGTTTTGAACTGATTCAATCAGTCTTTTTAATTATGTAAATTATTATAAGCTTGATCTATATTTTCAAATGTAGTGTTGGATCCAGTCTCACTGTATAGCAACTATAGTCCTCAGCTGACCAGTCTTGTGAGCAGATTTATTAGATGGAAACTGAAAGAAGCTTGTGTGTGTTGATTGTAAATGAACATCATTATACATGTGAGGTTATCCATCTCCAGTTTTCAGTGAAAACATAGTTATGGGAAAAGTATTATCTTGGTTTTAAAAACTGAAGGTTAGCAACAGTAAGGGCATCAGACTGTACAAAATCCATCTTATCAAATTACGTTTGACTCGTGCAAGCATGGAAGAGTGGCCATTAAATGATGATGGAAGACCATAACTATATGTGTTTTGAAGTATGTTAATTGTTAAGCTTTATAATTTTATTTTAATTTTAACTTCGACAATAATAGCAACAATGATAAACTAGAAAGTGAACTTGCTTCCCTTCTCTTCTCTCCTTTGCGATTTGGTCCTCTTCAGTATTATGAGATTCTTGTAGGTGCAGCTTGTGAAAGACCTCTGTCCCTCTTTCCTTTCTCTCTTTGAATTTTTGAATTGTTTCCTCAAGATCTTTTTAACTGAACACTAATTATAAATTTCAATCTACAAGATTAAATCCCTTTGAAATAAATGAGCTTGTTTTATTGCAGTTGAAATACATTTTTGAAAATTGGGAGATGAAAGCTGTATTTTATTTTGTTCATTTATTTAAGGTTTTCAAACCACCAAACCCTTGGACAATGGCAGGTATGAATGTTTTGGCTGAATTGCATCAGGAACAAGAACTGAAATTAAACCTAAAGTTTGAGATTGAGGTTTTATGCAAGAATTTACAGTTAGATGTTTCAGTAAGTTGCCTATTTTAAAGAATTGGAGGTTTATTATGCAGATATGAATTAAGTAACATAACTGAAATTTCCTTTTTGTTCATTTCTCTTCTTTTTAGGAACTAAAAGCTACAAGTTACTTGAAAGATTTAAGTCGATTAAGTACCATTGAAAATCAGCTGTCTGCTCCAGTTAAACCACCTCCATCAGGAACTCCTCAGCAGGATGATATGTCTGTAGCTGTTGTAAGTGCTAGTACTCCAACTGTAATATCAACACCAACTACAACTATTGCTAATGCTATACCAATACCACAGCAACCTCAATTTAGGTACCAAGATATTACCAACCTAGCCTCTGGAATTAGTCACCAGATTGTTATCAATGAACAGGTAAGCTTTTTAACTTTTTAATTAAATCTGTGGTTGTGTGGTTATGAAGCTTGCCATGCTGGAGCAGTGCCTTCAAGGAGTTGGAGTAGATTGACCCCAATACTTACCTTTTGTGTCTGATACTTGTTACATCGGTCTTTCTTGCAAAACATCTGGGTTTCAGGGATGTAAACAAACCAACACCAGTTGGTGGTGAGACATACACAAACTACTGAAGCCTTGTGGGTGAATTTGGTACATGGTAACTGAAAGAAGCCCATCGCTTGCATTTGTATGTTTGTTACTGTATCCTTGCCATGACACTGCATGATAGTTGTAAATGAATGTTGCTGTCATACAAGTGTTTCCTCCATTCCCAATCTTCTGTGAAAACATGTCTGGTCATGAGGGAATATTACGTCACTTGGAAACAGGTGAGGGTTGGTGACTGGAAGCGTAGCCAGCCCTAGATCTGTCTCAACAAGTTTCATCCTACCTGTGCGAGCATAGAAAGGAAAATGTAATGATACTTTGTGAGAATATGCTAAGTGGAATTAGGAAGTAATTTCAATGTAAAATGATAAGCCATTTTGATTACATTTTCCAATAAGATATATGAATGTCTTTTCTTTTTTATTTTCAGATTTTGTTGTTCCATAATCATCAAAGTCTAAAGCAGTGTGTCCGTCCTGCCATTGAAAGAGCTATTCATGAACTTCTTCCACCTGTTGTTGATAGGTCAATAAAAATTGCTCTTACAACATGTGAACAAATAACCAAAAAGGTAAATTTTCTTTAATAATGATGCAAATACAAGGTGGGCCAAGTCATGCACAAATTAAGTTCAATACTACTACTGCCAAAATACACATTTGAAGCATTACACACACAAAAGAGGTGCCAATTAAAAAGAAATCATGCCAAAGCTGACAGAGATTAGCACAATCCTGTTATCAGCTTCTGTCAAACCATCCAACTCGTTCCAGCTTGGGAAAACAGATATTGAATGATGTCAGGTTGCACTGTTCTAATGTTTACATATACATTATGTTTCTAGAGCGATAGCTGTCATGTGGGCAACTTTTGAAGTATACTTTTGCCACAGTATCACGAAATATAGCGTCATTTAATGTCCATTCTCCATGTTGGCATGATTTGGACGTTTTGACGAAAGCTGCACCAGGTTGCAATCTGGTTTGGCTTGGTTTCTACTGTTGGATACCTTTTCTAATGCCAACCACTTACAGTGTATGCTGGGTGATTTTTATGTGGCACCAGCATGGGGCTCTTGCAGGACAATCCTCTTCAGCAGAGGGAGTGGCATTACCACTTTTTTGTACTTGTATAGGATATTGAAAGAGAAAAATATTTATTACCTTAAATCTTTGGCATTTAACTGGCCATATCCTGAACAATCACATCATCAAAATATCTTAACTATGAGATAATGCATGATTAATTCAAAATAATGTGAATGCTAAATGGTTAAAATAAAGGGAATAAAATTCTCATTTGTATAACTGCTCTGTTATTTACTCACTCTGTTCTCCTGATATATTCTTTCACAGTCTATGTGTTTGTATGTAGCATATCTTCATTGCCTGCCACCAAGCCTAGTATGTGCATTCATCCTGGCACCTCTCATGTTAACTGATTTCTCTAGACATGCTTCCTATGTATGCAAGAAAAGAGTAAATACAACCAACCAACATTTATAGTCTTATTACAGATAGATGGTGTTATGTTACTATCAGTCATGATGCTCCACTGTTGATTGTGTGTGCGTACACGAGCGTGCGCATGTGCACACACACTCACACACAATGGGTCCAGGCTTGGCTGTATAATTAAGAAGTTTGCCTCTCAGCCACATGGTTTCAGGTTCGGTTCTATTGTGTGGCACCTTGGGCAAGTGTTAATATAGCCCCATACCAACCAAAGCCTTGTGAGCAGATTTGGTTGATGAAAAATGAAAGAAGCCTCTCATATATGTATACTTGTGTATGTGTGTTTGCATGCGTGCTTGTATGTTTGTGTCTTTGTTTGACATTGTATAACAGTTTCGTCATTTCTGCTATTCTGTGAAAAAACCTGTCTTGCCATGGGGAAATATTACCTTGCTTGGAAACAGATAAAGGTTTGGTAACAGGAATGGCATCTATTCACAGAGTATCTTCCTCAAATACTCTGACCTATGCAAGCATGGGAAAGTGGGTCTTAAAACAACAGTTATACATGCATGTATGTTCTGAAGAAATTTAGTAGGGTGCAATTATTTATAGGATTTATGTGCTTTTATTTGTAGGATTTTGCATTGGATCCTGATGAAAACAGAATGCGTACTGCAGCTCAGAATATGATTTGTAGTATGACAGCAGGATTAACTCTCATCACTTGTCGAGAACCAGTTTTCATGGCCCTCAATAACCATTTGAAACAAGCCTTCTTGAACGTCTTGCGTGTAAGTAATTAATTAGGAATTTAACACAACCACTTTCCAACTTTATTTCAAGATCACTTGTAAATTTGCAAAACTTCAAATGCTACCTTATCAAATACAATCATATTTTTGAAGTGGTCTCCTTACTATATGTGTTATTGTCTAAAGGGAGGTATTCTCTGTTGATGAAAAACAACAGCGATTAGATATTCATGTTTGTATCTGCTAGAATGTACTAAGTATGAATAGATATGGTGGTGTTCAGATTCTTGCTGTTCTTGCACCTCATGAATTATCTTTTTATGTCTTAATTCATTTTGGAAATTAAGAATTTGCAAAGATTTAGTGAAACAACTTTTAAAAAAAAAATTTTTATATTAAACTGGTATTTGGAATATTATACAAGATATTCATATAAGTTATTATGGGAAGTTTTAATTTAGATATGAGCAGTTTCATATGACGGATGTATTATAAAATCAAAGGCAGTCATATGCTGTTTATTAAGAAATAAGTTAAACACTGTCATGTCACAAGATATTGTGATTTAGTTGTTTACTATAAATATACAATCACTTTTAGTATATGGAAATTATATGCAGCATACACTTATCTCGTGCTGTTATGTAGTATGGGATAAAATCTCGAGGTATATTCTGTAACCCAATATAGCATTAAAACAAATGACTTATCACTCCACTAATTAAGTGAACTAGCTACCAAGAATATATTCTATATGTAAATTGGTCTATCCAATTTCTTTAAGCCCTTGGTAATATATTTACCAGCAATCTCTTCATGTACAGTTAAGAGGGTAATGGAGCGCTGATGAAACCCTTGTACAGAATTAAGTGTAAACTGATTCTTTTTGTCCTTGAAAATATATATAAAGATAAGATGTTTACAACTGTCCATTTACATATGGAACTGGCTAAAATTTAGAAATGTTATGTATTAATTATACATTAGTTATAAGAATACAAGAATCTTTATTGGAAAGTATATACAAAATTCTTTTCTATCTTTATCATATTCATGTTTTTCCTCATATACTGAAATATTTATTGTACTTTCTTGGGCTTCTGTTGGGTCTTTGAAACTACTACCTGGAGCTACTACAATATATCCTGGCATTCAGATTTTAGTGGATATGTGGGTTTCTAATGATGTTATGGAAAAATACTTGGAAAGCTCAGTTGTAAAATGTGTAGCTTAAACCTTTTATTACCATGTCTGTTGAAATACACTACCTTTTGTTTTAATTAATTTTGAAAATAATGAAGAATTTAGTAAAGTAATTTTGTTAATTAGCTAGTGTTTGGAACATAAATTGATGCAAAATTTTGAAAGGCTTTCATTGAGATAATATTAAACAGAAAGTTTATGTTTTAGAACCAGAGATGGCTTCAGGAGGGTTGGCATCAAATGAGTTGAGTATCTGATAATCCATTAATGAATTCTATAGGTTACAAATGTAAAAGTTGAAGAAAAGTCTTAACTTGCAAATGATAGTTTGATGTAAATATCATTTGAGGCTAATCAAGTATTCGTTAATGTTAGAATTCAAATATTAACTTCCCTTAGGTACTGAAAGTTTCCATATTGAATTTTGAAACTTCAGAATTAAATATAGGTGTTTTGAATAGTTAGATTAAAAGATGTTTTGGATGAATCGTATGACCAAGGTATTTAATAATTATTTTAATAAATCCACTCAGTTATTTGTGTAGCTTTTAAATTATTTTACATGTGTAAAAGGTTTTATAGCAGCTTTTTCAATGATTTACTTAAATTATAACATATATTTTTTTATTATACTGTCTTCTGTCTTCATAGAATGCTAGTATAACTCAAAAAGAACTTGTTGACCAAGCAGTAACTCAGTTGGCTCAGGACAATACAGAACTTGCATCAGCTATTATTCAGAAAAGTGCAGTTGAAAAAGCTCTTCCAGAAATGGACCGACGTCTTTCTACTGTGAGTATAATAAACTGAAATTAAAAATGTGAATTAATAGAAGTATTTCTAACAAATCTTGTGTAGTCATTTCATGTTTAATGTTGAATTACCTGTGTACAAACTTGCAGCTACTGGTGCAGTCTTGCCTGGTGTTAGCACAGGTGCGACTCTGTGGTTAAGAAGCTTACTTCCTAATAATGTGGTTTTGGATTTGATCCCACTTTGCAAGTAGATTTGATAGCTGGAAACTGGAAAAAGTCTTGTGTGTGTGTGCATGTGTGTTCCTTCAACTTGCTGCCCATTTCCAATATTCCATGAAAAATATGTCTGGCCAAGGGGAACTATTACATTGCTTGGGAAAGGGTGACGGTTGGTGACAGGAAGAGGACTTGGCCACAAAATTTGCCCCATTGAATTATCTGACCTATACAAGCATGAAAATGGAGCATTCGAGCATAAACACTTCACTAGATTGTTCGAAAATGAGAAAATTTAAAGGCAAAAGTCTGATTCAGCTCAAACTAATATGTAAATTCATTCTTGCATTTATCTGATTTTAGATTGGCAGATATTTTATGTTCAAAAATTTTTTTCTTTTTTAGTTTTTATTACATTTTTGTTTAATTTAGTTCATTTATTGAAAGGCTACTTCTTAAATTTTAGGAATTTGAACTCCGACGCCATGCACGTGGTGAAGGTCGTCGTTATTGTGATCCAGTAGTCCTTACTTACCAAGCTGAAAGGATGCCTGAGCAAATACGATTACGTGTAAGTAATAGTGTGTTTCTGCTTATGTGATTTCTGTTCTTGTTATTTTACATAGAAGGCCTTGTTGCAAGCTGTTTATATAATTTAAATTCTATTTTTCACAAAAGGTTGGTGGTGTCACTCCAGTACAGGTAGCAGTCTATGATGAATTTGCACGCAACATACCTGGCTTCTTACCAATAAATGAAACCAGAGTACCATCTGGCATAATAACAAAGGCACTTCCCCCTGTAAGAATATTTTAATTTTAGTTCAAGCTTTTTTCTTGTAATACAGTTCTATATTTAAGAGATGAGGAATTATGTACATTATTTACATTTGACGGATATCCGTCAAATGTAAATAATGTACTTTTTTCTTATATCTTACATTATGCAAATTTTGGGTTGCTTTTTTTATTTTCTCTTGTTAATCTTTATAAGTTTTTTTTTTATACATTAAATATTTGACTAAAATTCTTCATGGTCACAGTATAATGACTGAAACGAGAAAAAAAATGAGATATATATATAATAGATAAAGCGATAAGATAGTGAAGTGGGTAAAGCCATAAATAATAGTCTGTAGAATATTGTATGAAAATATGTTGAAGATTGGGGTTTTTTAACCCAATATTTTACAGGCTATTATTTATAGCTTTATCTACTTCCAGTTTCACCATAAAAAAAAAGAAGGAAAATTATTCTCTTTTAGTTTATAGATTCTTATAATGTAAATGTGTTACAACTTTTGCTGGTAAGAACAAAACTTCTAAAATAGATGGAGAAAAGTTGCTTCGGTATAATGGTTAGCACATCATTTTCACAGATTTGGGTTCATGTCTCACTAGCAGACTTGGACTTTTTAACCATTCAAGGGTTTTTACCTCAATGTTCTATACCCAACTATGTAAAGCTTCATCTACATTGAGTCCTACCATAAAATATAATCTATTTCAATTCTCTTCATCATCATCATCCTTAACATCTGTTTTTCATGCTGGCATGGATTGGACAGTTTGAACCAGAGTGCAGCAGGTTCACTTGATTTGGCATGGTTTCTATGTCTGGATGCCCTTTCTAATGGCAACCACTTTACAGTGTGTGCTGGGTGCTTTTAACATGGCGCTGCATAAGCACTTTTACGCGGCACCGGCACAAGACTCTTGCAGGCCAATCCTCTTCACCAGTGGGAGCATCCTTGTCAGTTCAGTGTAGGGTGGGTCTTCTTGAGTATAAGGCATCAGGTAGAATTTTTATAATGGAGTGGTTTAGCATTAGGAAGGGCATCCAGCTATAGAAACCATGTCAAATCAGATTGGAACCTGGTGCAGCTCTCCAGCTTACCAGTTTCAGTCAAACCGTTTAGCCCATGCCAGCATGGAAAGCAGACACTAAATGATGGTCATGATGTAAGCATACACACACACACACACACACACTTTACGTTTAGGCTGCCTGACAATAGCTTAGCTGGACGAAACTTTGAAGTCACTGTCAATGACTTTCTTGTATAAAAATGATAAATTTGTACTCTATAAAAGTATTGAGTAATCTATCAGATAAATGTAAAATGTTTTTATTATAACTGAACATAAAAACAAATATTAATATAATTTATACATTTATGTTTTGTTTTTATTATAGTCCTATCCAGATGGTATGAGCCAAGTATTTGACAAAGTCATTCGTGACATTGAGCAGAATTGCCAGCAACTGTTAAATAGTGTGACCTCTACCCACCTAGGTTTACAGTTGCAAGGAGTCATTGATGCTATTCTTGTTGCCAGAACTAATAGAGACGTACCATCGTCATCTGCTCTCGTCCAAAAGGTGATGAAATTTTTTACTTTTACAAAATGTACCTATTTGTTTATCTTGGGCAATTATGTAAATATAAGCCTATATAACTTTTTGTTTGCTTGTTTTAGGTTGTCGAGGCACTTGTTGAACATTACAGCAGCAGCATGGCTGATCAAGACATGATGAGATTCTGTGAATGCTGCTTGCATGTCCTCAAAGGACTTAGTGACATCAGAGTTTTTGGTCCCCAATGGACAATGAAACAAGTTACTAGGTTTAGTATTTTCTTTAAATTATCTTTGTAACTTTTATTTTTTCCATAATCATCATCGTCATCATTTATCCTCTGTTGTCTGGGTTGGACGGTTTGGCCAGAGCTGGTAAGATGAGGGGCTGTACCAGACACAAGTCTGATTTGGCATGGTTTTTATAACTGGATGCCCTTCCTGGTGCCAACCACCCTGAGAATGTCATGGGTGCTTTTGTGTGCCACTGGCACAGGTGCCAGTTATATGACAGCAGTATCTGTCATGACTATGATTTCACTTGTCTTGATGGGTCTTCTCAAGCACAGCAATGATTGTTAGACATCTGTGTTGGTTTTGAATTAATCATACATTATTGTGTAGCTTTGAGATTTCGATGATGAAATCATGACATTGTAGGGTAGGCGTGAGAGGCAGAATCTGGGTGGTTTGAACATAAAAACTGGTAGAATATTTAGGTTACATATGGCTGGTTTAAAAGAAATTGTGTTTAATGCTTACTCTGATACCACAATCTTTTATCCTTTTTTCCAGCTCCACATGCATTACTCTCACTCACATTTATATAATGCAAGGTAGTTGTTGACTACATCTACAGCAAGAAACCCATTCCTGTTCATTTTCATACTTTACTGTCAAGCTCAAGTATAAAGCCACTTCTCTCTCTTTTATAGTCCCTCTTAGTCGAGGAGGTGGGGTGGGGTCTTAGTCTTGTGAGTTATGTGGTAATCTTACTGGTGCTGGCACCATGAAAAAAGACGCCCTTTACACTCTGTAAGTGGTTGGTGTTAGGAATGGTGTCCAGATGTAGATGTCAGGCCATAGCAGAGATAAGAGACAACACTATCCTTTATCTTGTTTGATCCTGTTGAAATATCCAACCCATACTTGCATGGAAGATGGATGTTGAATGATGATGATATGCCATTAGCCATTTAGTTTGTTTTTTTAGAAATGCAAAAATATGAGGTCAGTTGGAGGTTTATATATCACCTTTTAAGGTCCAACTTAGAATCTAAAGAGTCCAAGGACTGAATCCTGCTCCAATTTACACACACACACACACACTATATATATATATATAAATTTAAATAATGAAGGTGATAAATTGAATATTAATTTAAATAATATCAAATTTAAAACCAGTAGCCTAGCATATAGAAAAATCTGAAAATTCAAAAAAATTGTAATGCATGCGTATAATAGGGATGACCACTAAGTGGACATCCTATATGCTGGTGTTTGCTGAATTTCTCTAGAGGACATTCTTTTCTTTGTAGTTAGATCGTAGGTGATCTTCTTCTAGCATATTGGATGTCCACTTAGTGGTCATTCCTATTATACACATGTATATATATGATTGAAATTCTCCTTACTTTCTACTGTCTATAAATCATATGGTAGCAAAAATGAGATTATTAGACCGGACATTTTCACTCTTCAAACATTTTCATTTGTTTAGAAATAGCTATTTTATAATTTTTTTGTTCAAACACACATTTAAAATTGTCATAAAGTGTATGCTAGTTTACTTTCTTGTTCTATAATTTACACTGCACTTTTTCTTTTAAAATTTCAGATCTGTTTTTGACTGCAGGGAAGAAATAAAATATAATTTAGATGCCTTTGAGCAGCTGCTGAAAAACCATTTCCTCAATATTCAGCAGTTTGATATGTACCTTGCCCAAGTATGTCATTGTATATTTTTATTTTAGTAATTTGTAGTCACTCATCTGGTGTTTACTTATGAAATACTTATTTAAGATTTAAGTCCTTGAAAATAATCCTTTGCTCTTTAAGTTGGGAAAATAAAATGGCTTACTATGAAGTAGCTGTAGATTGTTCTAGCATTTTGTAACTTGAGCCAAGGCTTCATTTTTTTTTCAAGAATAAGTAATTAGAATTAATTTGTTAAATTCTATTTGAATTCAGTGTTTTCATACAGAAATAGTGTCTTCAGAAAAAAAAGTAAAATAAGTAAAAATGCATTACACTGAAAACCTTTAAATGGGATTTGAGTAATAAGTTGTTTTTTCTTTTCTTTTCTAAAACCAGCAAATTGATAATGGAATAAATTACATTGTAATGGTCTTTGCTATTGCCTTGGTACAAAAATTTGTCATTGATGATAAAGCAAGTGGTCTCGTCACCGAGGTAAGTTTGTACTAATTTTACCAAAGAATTGATATATACCCCACCCATCCCCCAAACAAAGAAAAAAAACTTGGGTACAGGTGGGTTTGGGATTCAGTCCTACTGTGTGGCACCTTGGGCAAGTCTCTTCTGCCATGATCCTGAGCTGATCCAAACCTTTTGAGTGGATTTGGTTGACAGAAATTGAAGAAGCTCATATATGTGTATTTCCTTGTCTTGAGATTACTTGATAATCATAAATGAATGTCACTGTCCCACAGGTAATACCAGTCATTTGCAATAGTCTGTGGAAAAATGTTTAGCTAAGTGTAAATAATTACCTTGGTTGGAAACAGGTGAGGGTTGGTGACAGGAACGGCATCCAGCTGATGAAACTCTGCCTCAGACTGTCCAACCCATGCCAGCATAGAAAAGTGGACGTCAAAATGTAAATTTTCCTTTTCCATTTTTAGATTAATTTTTTTTTCTTTCATAAGCAGTAAAACTAGTTTTAGTATAGAATGCTGAAACCTGTTTTAATTATAATTTATTTCTAAAATACATTATCTTTCTTAGCTGTTAGTCTTACAAAAATCTCTTTTACAGGCTGACCTTCATAACACTATTGAAGTGTTATTGAGGATACATTCTCGTTCGAGACCTTCTCCTGATGGGTTAGTGATCTATTATTATCTTCTTTCTCTTTCTTTTTCTTTCTCTCTCTCTCTCTCTCAAAACCTAAATTTTTCTGTTTTTTACTTTTTTCTTTAACTTTTGCAATTTGTGCACGTGGCCATATGGTTAGTAGCTTGCTTCCCAACTATGTGGTCTTGGGTTCAGTACCCCTGCAGGGCACCTTGAGTAAATTCCTTTCATTCTATCCTTGGACCAACCAAAGCCTTGTGAGTGGATTTGGTAGACAGAGCTGAAAGAAGCTTGTGTGCGCGTGTGTGTAATTATTGCTTACCAAATAAAGTTGTAAATGCTATTTGCTATTTCTATACAGACTGCATATGCACCCTCTGACAGACATTAACACATTCACAGTCAACACTGGAGTTTTCCAAGAGGACATCTTAGCTCCTTTCTTTTTCATTATAGTCTTGGTCTATGTAGTATGGTATACAATTGTATCTGAACTAGGCATAACTCTGCCTGCTAAGGTGGATGTCCTTTACTATTGCACCTCACTGACTTTGTAGATGATACTGCAAATATCTCATATGAAATCACAAGTGCTCAAACTTTCCACACGAACCTGGAATCTGTTGTCATTGGAGTTCATCTCTCAATAAACTGCTCAAAAACTAAGACCATAATTGTTAGTGAAAATGATGGTAGGGTAATCTTAAAACTTTCATCAGGGCCCGTTAAGTCAGTTTCTGATTTCTATCTGGGTTCTCTTATTTGCTCTACCAGCACAGATGTTAACATTCATAAAGCAATAAGATGGTCTGCATCTGACAAGCTGTGGAGAAATTTAAAACGCACCAGACCTGTCATTAGACTTAAAACTACACTTGTTTCATGCTACAGTAGAATCTGTTCTGCTCTAGTATTCTGAATGCCGATCTCTTGCTGTGGCTCAACAGCCATTCCTGGACAGTACATACACTTGCTTTCTATGCAAGGCTTTTAACATGTCTTATGCTGTTAATATATCAAACAAGTTACCATACGGATTTTTACTATCTGTCAGCCAGACTCGATCCAAGACTTCTAAAATTTGTAGGCTATTGTTTTTGTTGAACAAATCAACCCGTCACTGCACTTTTTTCTGTCTGTAACTCCATGGGGTATTCTAATCTGCTAGTCGGGTCTGCATGGTGTATGTCTATGAATTTATGCTATGTGGCCTCAGGACTGCAGTCTCACAGCCTGGAAGGAAATTTGCTTGCAAGTTAGTTCTGTTTAGGCTATGTGATGTAGCCTAAAAAAAGTGTCTGTGTTAGTCCCCTGCCACCACTTGACAACTGGTGTAGTTTGTTCACATCCCCATGACTTAAAAGTTTGACAAAATGGACTGATAGAATGAGTTCTAGATTTTAAAACAAAGCTAAGTACTGGGATCAATCTATTCAATTAAACCCTTCAAGGCTGTTCCCCAGTATGGTCATGGTTCAAACGTTGGTATAAGTCATGATACTCTTTGTCTAATAACTAGTTTTGGACCCCAATGAGCAATGAAATACAATTCCCTGCTTTTTAATTTCGTACATGTTTCACCATACTTGAGAAGCTCTTTGTGTATTCATTAACCCTTTAGTATTTAAACCAGCCATATCCGGCCAAAATAGCTAATCTGTTTTATGTTCAAACTGACCAGATCCAGGCTCTCACACCTATCCTACAATGTTATTCTACATTAAGTAATTACACCATCAAGATCTTGAAGATATGAGATAATGCATGATTAATTCAAATCAATGGGAATCAATAAACATTATGTTTGATAGAATAATCTGAACACTAAAGGGTTAAGGACATTCATGAAAATATCTTTTTGTTTCCTTGTTAACAGATTGGCACATTTGGTGGAATGCTTGCGGAACAATGGTGACTGTGTCTTGCTGGATAGAGCCCCTGGAGGTCCTACTTCAATGATGCAATCAGGGATTAGTCAGGCAAGAGAATATGATGATCCCCCTTGGCTACATGAAAAAACAGAGAATTTACTGAGAGAATGGGTGAATATGTTTCATTCTGCGGCTGCAGGAAGAGACAGTACAAAAGCCTTCACTGCATTTGTTCAACAGGTAAATATATTTTTTCTTGCTTCTTTTATTTGACTCAGATATACTACTCAGCATTTGAAAATCTAATTAACCATCCTTGTGTCTCTTCTTTTTCTGTCTTTAGATGCATGTTCAAGGTATACTGAAAACTGACGATTTGATAACAAGATTCTTCCGATTGTGTACAGAAATGTGTGTTGATTTGTGTTATCGAGCTCTTGGAGAACAACTGCTCAACCCAACATCAATTCGAACGAAATGTTTCCAAACACTAGATGCTTTTGTTCGGCTCATTGCCCTCCTTGTTAAACATTCTGGAGATGCTGCAAATACTGTGACTAAAATTAACTTACTTAATAAGGTCAGTTATGTTTTCATGCCTACTTTCATCTTAACAACATATTTGGTTTTTAGATTGGTAACAATAGTTTTGAGTGATAAAATTAGTTGAAGCTAAATTTTATTTTGTTTTAACCAATTTTGCTTTGGTGTGAAGAATTTTCAAAAGAGCTCTTAACTTTGATTTGTAACCTTTAGTAAATGATACTTGTCTTTTAAACAATATGCTCATTTTTAAGCTTCGCTTTTAAAAACATTTTACTTTTTCCAGTGATTAATCGAAGTTCATATTTGAGGTTGAGCATTGAATGATTTCTGGTTCTTACAAAATTGCTTATATAAATGATTACAACTGTTTAATAAATTTCATGATTCAAAATTGTAAATAGAAGATTGAGTATAACATTGGACAAAATACCTGGTGGTACTTAGTTACATTGTAATCAACTTGGCCTGAAAATTCTGTTCTTCAATATGGCCACAGTTAACTGGACCAATGACAGAATATTTTTTATTGAATTAATATATTTGAAAAAGAATTTTTGTAAATAACTTTTAGTACTACTATTCAAAATAAAGGGGATTATGTCCAAATTTGATTAATTTTCAAGCTAACTATTTATTAACTCTTTTGTTAGTATATTCCTATTGAAATACACTGCTTTTGTTTTAACTAATTTTGAAAAGAGCAAAGAATTTAGAAATTCTGGAACATAAATTTACTTCAAATTTTCAAAGAAAATATTGATTTAAATCACTTTAAAACATGTAGTTTGTATTCCGGGACCAGTGGTAGTTTTGGTTGAGTTGATATCAAAAGGGTTACAGGAAATTTACTCAAGTTATTGTTCAGCTAAAATATCAGATATATTACATTCATAGAATTTTTAGGAAATCAAGACGAATGGTTTTCTTTTGATTCTGTTTCTTTAGGTTCTTGGAATAGTGGCTGGAGTGTTGTTACAGGATCATGAAATTAGGCACACAGAGTTTCAGCAAATGCCGTATCATCGTATTTTCATAATGCTGTTTATAGAATTAAATGCTCCTGAACCTATTCTTGAGGCTATCAACTTTCAGGTCCTTACAGCATTTTGGTAAGTCATCTTTTGGTTTTGTAGAACTTGAAATATTGGTCAGTATGACAATTACAGAAATGTTTGCACTATTCTAAAAAAAAGGTGCAGCAAGTAGTGATTCATAAACGAGTGCTACTTAATTACATTGTAGCAAGCTTTTGCTAATTGTTTTTAGGTACCAACACATAGTTGTGAGCAGACAGATACTTTTATCTCCACCTTACCTTTGATCTAGTGAAAATCCAGTATGTGACATGTAGTGGGAGAGAGGTTGGGCCAGGAATTGAACCCAAGATCTTAGCCAAAACCCTTAATCATTCGGTTGCCCACCTTCGTATCAATATAAGTTGTAATGTGTAGACAAAAGAGTGGACTGCATACTTATATATGCTAGCATGTATATATTTTTATTGAAAGGGAATTTAATCAAATGTAACAATAGACATTTTTTTCTGCTTTTATTGGATGCCTTACTCAAGAATTAACACAAAACGAAACTGGTGATAGTAAAAAACAAGAAACTAGTCAGTAGTTCTTAATTCTCAACAGAATGCTAGCTTCAATAAACCATTTAATGCCTATTTTAGAGCTTTTTTTTTTTTAAGCAAGAAAAGAATAAGTAGATTAGCAAGATTTTTACAGTGCTCTTTAACGAGAGCAGTTCGAGTTTCTAACCAAGCTAATTCATGTACCTGTGAAAGTTGGTCTCTGTATTCTTTGGTATGTGTATTTTTATTTCCAGATTAAAGGTATTCTAAACAGCCATTTTTTTTTCTTTTTATTTTCTCTAGCAATACATTCCACATTCTTAGACCTGCACGAGCACCTGGTTTTGCATTCGCTTGGCTGGAATTGATCTCTCATCGTGTATTCATTGGAAGAATGCTTGCCCTAACACCACAACAGCGAGTAAGTACATTTATTTATACAGATACAAATTTTACATGTAATTTATGAAACATGTTCATTAATACTGATGGTACTGTCTACAAAGTACAGCCTGTAGGCTTATCTTCAAAATAGTCTTTGGTTAATTATTGAACATTAAATTCAGTGTTCATTATCCTTGCTAAAGACACAATTTTGAATTTGATTTAGTTAATTGAGAAAAACAATATTGATGAAACCTCTTCATGCTAGTGTGTGTGTCTGTGTGCATACAATAATGTAAAAATGATGAAAGTAATTTTGGATTTATTGTAAATAAATGAAACTGTTGTGTTAACATTTCTGTTATACAAGAGCTGTGTACTTGGGCTGTCCCTTGGGTGTTTTGCAAATTCATTCTACATGTCTTTATCCAAGATATTAATGCAGTATTAAATTCTACTACATTAAAAAATTTCTTTTAGTCATTTGGTATTGTTTGCCAAATGAATAATTTTTTTAAAAATCACCCAAACAATATATTTTGATTTGAGTAAAAAGTAACTGGAAGATGATAGTGTTACAAAAGTGTGCAATATTCAATATCTGGAAGGATAAAAATATTGAAAAGCATTTATGGTTGTATTCCTAAAATTTTATCACTGTTGCTGTGTTGGCAGTCTTGTGATAAATGTATTTAGTTTTGGGATTCTTTAAAATTGCTAAATCAGCAGAAATAATCTTGAAATATAGCTTAAACTCAATGTTTCAGTACATGTTAGAGGAGACTGTCTACAAAAATAGGCAAAAAGTGACAGCTTGTGGTTTAGTAACATTTAGATTATATGAACTAACTTTATGGATATATTTCTTTGCCTTTGTTTTAAAGGGTAGTGAAATATGGGCAAATGATAAATAACCAGTCTATGTATTTAGATTGGTGTATCTTTATTTCTAAGTTCAAAACTTCTCACTTTGACCATCTGGATGGGATAAAGCATATAATTGGATATGTAAATGTTGATTAGCTCTTTTGAAACTAACTCACCTGAGACCACCCCTAGTTCTATGATACTAATTTCCTCTTTTAACCTTTTACCTCTTGTAATACTCTGTCGAATATAATGCTTATTTATTGACATGCATTATTTCATAACTTCAATGCTGTAATTGTTTATTTTCACTATGGCATTGTAGAGTAGGTGAGAGGGGCCAGATCTGGCCAATTTGAACATAAAACAAGTAGAATATTTGGGTCAGAGTGGCTGTTTTAATCCTTAGCATTTAAACCAGCCATATCTGGCAAAGATATTCTACTTGTTTTACGCTCAAATCAGCCAAGTCTGACCTCTCACATTTATCCTACAATGTCATTCTAAAACTATGCAATCATCATCGAAATTTCAAAGCTATAAGATAAAGTATGGTTAATCCAAAGCAGTGTGAATAAATAACTATTACATTTGGCAGGACTGAATGTTAAAGTAAAACCTCCCATCAAAATTTTATGTTAATTTATGTTCCAAACACCTGCTTAAAAACAAGTTATATTCAATAAATCCTTCATTATTTTCGAACTTCATTGAAACACAGGCTGTGCAATTTTGACAGAAATATGGTAACAAAAGGATTAAATCTGCTACATTTAAAAAAATTTTGTAGTAAATATAAAGTACATGACTTGAGTTTTTGAAAGACATTTTGTTTCCTAGTTAATAACTGAACTCTTCATTTTCTGTTTTTAGGGCTGGGGGATGTATGCCCAATTGTTGATTGATCTATTCCGCTATCTTGCTCCGTTCCTTCGCAATGCAGACCTAACTAAACCAACACAATTACTTTACAAGGTAAGCTGTGCATGTCTCATTTCTCTCTGACTCTTTAACTCCTACTGAAATACAAATATTTTCTCTCTTATACAGCCGCGCTCATCAAGCAATTTACTTGTGTATGTACTTTGGAGACCTGTTTAGTGTATTTGCTGCAGGGGCTTCTCTTTGCTTCTCAAAAGAGACTTTTGGAATTTTTTAGTTACAGTTTTGAATCTGTCCAGGACTCCGTTTACAATTAGAATTGTTTTGCCACAGCAACTGCTGTGAATTTGCCATTGCAAGTTAACATACCTTAACTACAAGTTTGTTTATTCCTAATCACTGCTTGGGGATTTTATATAAATATGGGTTAGTGTTGCACTTGCGATCTAATGGTTGTAATTTCAATTCCTAGACAGTGTTGCATTGTGTTCTTGAGCAAAACACTTCATCTTACATTGCTCTGCAATCACTTCGACATCTGACAAATGGCACACTGTTCACCTGTTCAGACAATGTTGATTTGACAGAGAGTTAGCCATGTGGCATGAACATTTGATCACTATAGACAAATCATTTGTGCAGGTTGTCCGGCAAATGCTGAATGTTCTCATATGTTGTCTTTGACAGGAGTCCATCATATATATATATATATATATATATATATATATATATATATTATATATATATATATATATATATATATATATATATATATGAAAATTTGATTAAAAATTTTTTTTTCACATTTACCTGCTAAATACATGACAAATTTTAATCAGTTTGGATTGTGAATCATGTATTTCTGTGTATTTGTTTATGTATGTTTGGGAGTTTATTTCATTTAGTTGCTGGCATCTGTTTCATTTCCTAGCTTTCTTCAGACAAATTCCAGTATTTCGTTTTGTTTTATCTTTACGGTACAGCTGTTTCTTTCTATTTTATCTTTTTGGTACACTTGTTTTATGTAAATTAAGTTCAACTAATAGATAATCCAGTAATTTGCACAATTTTGTTGTATACTAATTTAATATTAGCTGATAACTGATTTTCTATGTTGATTTAAATTCAAATAATGTTATATTTTGTTGAATTTGCCTGTAATTAGATTAGATATGAAACAGATTTGTAAATTGTGTTGATAAATAAACTTGGTTGTTTTATGAAACAAGTCTATATTCACAATTATTGTAGAATTTAATTGAAACACATAAGAGGTGTATTTTGGTTTGAAATGTAGTAACAAAAGTGTTAAGACAAATATTCACTTGTGCATTCAATTCTTCTGGTTTTGTTGCCAATTTCTTTTTTCTCTTCTTTACTGGACGATCTTCACTTTGGTAGCAGTTTAGCATTGGTGTGCTAGTGTAGCTTATTCGGCCATCTAATTAGGTTAATCAACTAACTTTAATGGTTTGAGTGACTTTAAAAGCATTCATGTGTTCAATATTCTCCAAGGTTTTACCTCGTTTTTAATTACCCTTATCACTTACCTGTTGGCTTGTATTTGTTCCACTGGTAGTATGCTTTATTTTTTTCTTTTTCTGCTTTCATACTTTGAGTTCACTTAGTTCTCAAGTTTTTTCCCTTGTCATTTACACTGAACATTTGTCTCATTTTCAACCTGCCATTTCTCAAATCATTTTGCTTTGTACTTAATCAGCATTTTACAAAAGGAATAGGTTATATTCTCTTCCATATAATGTAGGACATTGACAAACTGTCTTTTTCTAAGAAAAGTAGACTTGGTACTCTGACCTTCTAGGTACTGTTCAGTTCATTCATTTTATTGACTCCTTCAAAACTTTTTTTGTGCTGATGGAATTATCATCATAGTGGATATTGTATAGCTGGATGCCATCCTATTGCCAACCTTTATCGGCTTCCAAGTGTGGTAATCTTTCTCTTTGGCTGGATAGGTTTTTACGACAGATTGAAAACAATGGACACCGCTTGTATGACAGTGATGTTTAAGTACAACTTTCCACGCAATGTCAAGACGAGGAATAACATAGCATATATATATATATATATATAAAACCTAGTATTTTTTTTTTTAATATCATGTGATTGGTTTTATAAGAATTGTGTATGTGTGAAGTGTGGGGCAGGCAGCAGATTACATAATCCCAGTATTGCTTAAATGTGGATATTATTTTGGCCTTCATTATTGGTCGTTAATATCTAGAACAGAATTAAGGCAGTGAGCTGGCAGAATCATTAACAAGCTGGGCAGAATGCTTAGCAGTATTTCGTCCTTCTTTATGTTCTGAGTTCAAATTCTGCTGAGGTTGATATTTTTTTCTTTCATCCCTCCAGAGTTGAGTAAGTACCAGTTTAACACTGGGGTTAATGCAATTGACTTACTCCTTCCCACAAAACGACTGGCCTTGCCAGACTTTGAAACCTAATTCTAGAATAAAACTAACTAGAATTTTCCTTTTTTTTTTTAAATGCAAAATATATTGGATTTGTTGCAGTCTTCTCAATATGAAACTTACTATTTTCTAATAGTAGGTTACCTGAATCTTTCAAATCAAACTATTTACATTTTCTTTGGTAAATTGTATTCAGTAAATTTTTAATATTGTCAATTTTAACCTCATAGATATGGTTCGGTCGTTGCTTTCAGGGAATGTTGAGGGCTTTGCTGGTGCTCTTACATGACTTCCCAGAGTTCCTCTGTGATTACCATTATGCATTCTGTGATGCTATTCCACCCAACTGCATACAGATGAGAAATCTCATTCTGAGTGCCTTCCCTCGTAATATGCGAATGCCGGATCCTTTCACACCAAATTTAAAGGTTGATGTACTCCCAGATATTGGCAGACCACCAAGAATCCTCACCAACTTCGCTAATATGATCCAACCAGAGACATTTAAAAAGGTACTTTCAATCACATTTTTTTCTATATCAATCTCAAAATTTTGTAATGTCCACTTTTCAGTGCTTGTTGTCAACCTTAATCTGTTCCCAGGCAAGCTAATGTTTTCCCATGGCCTGGCATGTTTTCATGGAAGATTGGGAATAGGGGACTCTGTATGAGTGTGTGTGTATGTATGTATGTGTGTGTGTGTGTGTGTGTAATGTATATGTATGTGTGTGTGTGTGTGTGTGTGTCTTTATATTAAATGATAGCCATTATGTAATATCAAGACAGATATACACAACAGATATGATAGGCTACTTTCATTCTCCATCTATCAAATCCATTAACAAGGCTTTGATTGGTCTGGAGTTATTATTGAAGACACTTGCCCAAGGTACCATGCAATGAGATTGAATCCAAAACCATGTGGTTGGGAAGTGAATTTCTTAATCGCACAGCCATACCTACACCTACCACAGCTATGCATGTATATATAAAGATATATATATATATATATATATATATATATATATATAGCTATTTGAAATTTTGCTAATTTCAATTGCTTCAGACAATTTCAGGATAGTGTCATACTATTTCAATCAAATTGTTTTTTTCATCATCATTTAACACTTCTGTTTCCATGCTTGGATGGATCAAATGGAATTTGTTGAGGCAGATTTCCTGTGGCTGGATGTCTTTCTTATTGCCAACTCTCACTTCTATTCAAGCATGGCAATATTTCTCATGGTCAG
Organism: Octopus sinensis; assembly: GCF_006345805.1. NCBI lineage: Eukaryota > Metazoa > Mollusca > Cephalopoda > Octopoda > Octopodidae > Octopus > Octopus sinensis. Next base: position 96,246,175 of record NC_043000.1, read on the forward strand.
ATATGTTTTTCACAGAATACCAGAAACAAACATCAGTTCCATGACAGTTCAGGTCAAGAGTACACCTAAACACATGCATGTGTGCACACGTATTTGTGTGTGTATGTATGTGTACACACACTATGATAGGCTTTATTCAGTTGTCATCTACCAAATCCACTTGCAAGGTTTTGGTTAGACTTGAGCTATAGTAGACACTTGCCCACAGTGCTGCACAATGGAACTGACCCTGAGACAACAAGGTTGGGAAGCGAACTTAAGCACACAGCCACAAATAGTAAATTCATGTCAGTAAAATACATTCATTGGAATTTAATTTTATTTATTTTCTCTTACAGGATCTTGATTCTTACTTAAAATCAAGATCTCCTGTTACCTTTTTGTCAGACCTTCGGAGCAACTTACAAGTGAGTCTTATTCCTTTTTTTTTGTCATTCTTTTGGATGTTTACAAATAATATTATAAATATAAAAGCATAAGTTTCATTTGTATCAATTTAGCTAAGAGTTGTTTCGTTACAGTAACAACAGAGTACCCGTTTGTAATGCCTGCTCTACAAATATGTTAGTGTTATCTTTACCATGTCATAGAGGAGTTGCTCGTGGAATTCACAGGTGCAAATTGTTTTGTTGTCTGTAGCATAATTCTAATGATGTACTTTTCATTGCAGTACTATATGCTATAATAGCAGAAAAAGCTGCTGTTAAATAGTCACTTCAGGTACAAATAGATATACTTGTATCCAAAGTGGCTATTTACAACACATTTGAAAATATACAACCTAATGTTTCAGTGTTACTATTTTCTGTAAAAATCTGATTTATGTATAATATAAAAACAAAAGATAAAAAAAAAATTGAGTGTAGTTTTTCAAGATTGATAATAGAAAAATATGAAAACAGTGAACTAAAGGACGAAGACCTCCATAAAATTTGAATAAATAAAATAAATGATCAAAAATTTACTTACTCTATGCATATATGCATATATAAAAAAAAAAAAAACATGGTAAGTGCTACAGCTTGTAATTGATTCATTCCTGTCTCTTATACACTTTGCGTAATTTTTGCATGTTCTTTTACTTTTTGTATTACCTTACTTGGTATCTATTATGAGCATTGAAAACACTATTTCTATTTTTCAGTTTTTTCCCTGTCTAAATGTGAAACTTCCAAGTTGATGGACTTCATATTTTGTTAATTAATGCTCTTTATTGATAACTGATCTTACTACTTATACACATCAGTATGATTTTCATTTACAATACATGCATTAAAACCCAAACTATATTGTATCTTATCTCTCTCATGTATATAATGAGAGAGAGAGAAATGGGGGTAAGCAATTAATCTGCAGAGAAAATATATAGTTATAAAAAAACTTTGGCAAATGTTTTCAAATTACATGTCCTTGATTGATTATATACTATTCCAGATTAATACCAGTAGATACCTCTAGTGATTATCTTTCAGAATTCAACCTGTTCCTTTTATTAAAAAAAAACCTTTATTAATACTATTCAGGATTCTTTCACTGTTTTCACAATGATACAAACTACTTTAGCATTTCCCTAAGGTTTTAGTAATAAATTCAGAGAAGAGAAACTGTTGCAGTAAATATGATGGCCTGAGTAAAACAGAGGTTGCTAGTCAGTTACAAGTCTGCTGCTGAAATAGTTATTCAGAAGTTATTTTACTTCCCCATATAGACTAATCATTGAGTAGATTTGCATTACTGTAGACTTTGATACTTGTTGGATTTAGCAGAATACATTGTATAAATTGTAAAGACTTTAGGAGCCAGTTGTAGCTTAGCATTTGAATTATAAGCATTGTAAAAATTATTTCATAATGTATTTATGAAAGCATGTGACTTTATCATGTCCAGGATTAATTTTTCAGATGATTTGCAGTTATTAGTCATCTGTTTTTTTTTTTTCAATTTTCTTGTAAGAAATCATTGTTTAAATTTCTTTTTTGCCTGTTAAGGTAGGAAACTTACATGATTTTATTTTTTTGTTGTTGTTTTCTAGTGTGCCAATTAAATATACTGGTATTTAGTTTTATTTTACAATTTTATAAAATGAGCTGATATTTAGCCATTTTTGGAAAATTAGTATCCTTTAAATAATATAAACAATAACATTTTTTCTACACATAACTGGTAATTTATAAGAAATCATTTTTTCCTAATTGTCATCCAGTTTTCTATCTAAATCTATTTTGCTATTGAGTAACAAATTAGATATTACTTTCTTCTTGTATTTACTTTCTTATTGCAGTTTTATTTTGAATTTATTGAATTTTCTAATTTCTTTTTTTTTTCCAGTCAACTGACCCTGGTTCCAAGTACAACATATCTCTAATTAACGCTCTAGTGCTTTATGTTGGCACACAAGCTATAGATTACATCCATAACACTGGTTATAAACCAAGCATGCGAACAATTGCTCATTCCTCACACATGGACATCTTTCAGAACTTGGCTGTTGATCTTGATACCGAAGGCCGGTACTTGTTCCTCACTGCCATAACTAATCAACTGCGCTATCCAAACAGTCATACACACTATTTCAGTTGTACTTTATTGTATCTATTTGTTGAAGCCAATGCAGAAGCAATTCAAGAACAAATAACTAGGTATGCTTTCTCTCTTTAAACATTTCTTTAGTTTTTGTTATATCATCGGCATTTAACATGCGTTTCCCATGCTGGCATGGATTGGACAATTTGACAGGATCTGGCAAACTGCAGGGCTGCAGTAAGGTCTAGTGTTAGCTTTGGCATACTTTCTGTGGCCAGATGTCCTTCCTGATGCACAACTAACATGTATCACTGTCTTAATTGAATCTAGATGATGTGAATGAAGACTTGAAAATACACCTTTAAATCTGAAACCTTATTCCTATATTTTTTTTTTTAAACTCTTTTTAAATAGTAATCGGAGATAATCTAACCTCTTAGAATTTCCATTTAAAAAATTTTTTTAAGTTGTAGGTAGCATTTGTACAAAATGTTCTAAATTAAAGTGTTTTAAATCGGTATTGAGCTGCATTACTAGAATGAAACTGGATTAAAAGTCTTTGATGGTTTCATGTTCTCCATTGATTTAATCAAAATAATGTGCATACCTTGTGGTCTCATTGATCATACTAATAAACATTTCTTCATGAAAAAGTGGAAAACAGGTTTTGCTTTTTAGTTCAGGGTTTTTGTAAGGCCAACATCACGAACAAAATCATTTTGATAAATCCCAATACCACTTAGATTGCTGGTGTGTGCATATGCCTCTAAAATATTGCTAATAATTTTCTCCAAGTTCAAATTCTCTTTCAGCAATTAAATCATTAATCAATAAACCTTTTTACTATAGGCACAAGGCCTGAAATTTGAAGATGGGGGTATCTAGTTGATTACATTTACTCCAGTGCTCAAATAGTACTTATTTCAACTCCTGAAAGGACAGAAGGCAAAGCTGACTTCAGTGGAATTTGATGTCAGAACAAAATTCCAATAAGCATTTTCTCCAGTGTGCTAAAGATTCTGCCAGCTCACCACCTTAAATCATCGATAATAATAAATCGGAAGGCATTCACTGACAGTTCTTTTAAGATGAAGCTAAGCTTTGTTTCTTGCACAAATTACATAGCTCCTGTTTAAACAACTACATTTTTCTGAATTGCTATTACATATGAATTGAGATTTGGTAATATTTGCAGTTATTTGTAGGACAGAATGTTGGATTAAATAATCACTTAAATTTATATTTTTCAAGCTGTTAAACAGCTTGAATAAGTGTAGTGATTAAATTCTAGCATTTCCATTTGTTTTAAATATACTGGTCAAATGAGCAATATTATAAAAAAAAATATTGATGTTATTATTACTCAAGATTGCTTTCAATTTAATATTTTGCTTCAGGGTCCTACTTGAAAGACTAATAGTGAATCGCCCTCATCCATGGGGTCTGCTTATAACATTCATTGAACTCATCAAAAACCCCCAGTTCAAGTTCTGGTCTCATGAATTCGTGCGTTGTGCTCCTGAAATTGAAAAGCAAGTATCTTATTTTGAAGTTTGAACCCACTCTATTTTATCAAGTATTTATTGCTTTATATTATATGCACCAGTCTCGTTAAACTAGAAATTGATTCAAAACAACTTAATGCAGTATTATTTTTCATATAAAATGTTGTGTTTTGGCTATTAAAAGTGCTCTTCTGAGAAATATGAAAACATATACACACAGTATAATCTGAGTGAATGAGTGTGTGTGTGTTTCTGTATTTTGTTTTGGTATATTTTTAATCAACTGTACTTATCTTTTTCAGGTTATTTGAGTCTGTAGCTCGATCTTGTATTCAACCTAAGCAGGCACCCAATATTCGGGAACAAGATGCAACAGATGTACATTAATACAAGCACCACCACCACCACCACCCCTCCTTAAAAAAAAACACCAAAGACATAAAAGAATTCTGGTCAATGGCAGTGTTACAGCAGTGTTGCACTTGCAACATTTTCCTCAATGAAGATTGACTTTAACCAATCTTCTAAACTGTATGAGTGTTGTCATATATCCATTGCCATTGGAAATATTTCTTGGATCAAATTATTACTGTCCCGATTTCTAATCAGGCTTTTTCAACTAACATCCTGTTTTTTTCTCTCTCTCTCTTTCTGTCTGTCTGTCTGTCTCTCTCTCTTTTTATATAGATAATTTATTTTAATGTTCATTTATCTTGTACTATAAAGATAATCAAATATTTTTTAATAGACTTCCAAAAAGACAGTAATTTTCTTTTATGACCAAATTCTCTTTTGTTAATTTTCCTTATGTACAGTGAATCTATTTTGTTTTATTCTTGTAGTAAAGACATAGTTTATAAATTCTTGAAAGATAATAGTGTTTCTACTGGGCCATGCTTCAGCTACTATTAAACATTCATGTCTTGATTTTCTTTTTGTAATATATTTTGAAAATTCTCCATTGGAACTCCTAGACTTACTTTTAACCATGTTTTGGTTAAAAGCAATAAATATTTCTAACTTGGTCAGTTTATTGACTGAGTTTATTTTAATTTTTTTTCCTTCTCTCTTTTGACTTACTGGAATTTTTATGGTTATTTGCTTTTTGATTGAATTCCAGTTTACACAAGCTTTTTTTTTCTCTTGCCATATCATTTTAAAAATGGTTTCTATTTGTGACTTTTGTAAATGCTTATTGAAAATTTTGTATGAAATTCTTTTTTTTTTTTCTTTTGTAAATTCGTTTCTCTTCATTTTCAAACCATCTTTTTATATCAAATTCCTGTATAAAAACTGCTGAAATGTGAATTTGTCGATGCAGTTAAATGTCAATTGTTTTCACTTCCTAAGTGCCACTGTATCTTTTCTGTTGTGAATATCTCATCTGGATCCAATCATCATCTAGCATATGATATCACCATTTTGTGCAAACAGCCTTATTTAGGGCTCTTGTGACTCCTTTCTGTGAATATCTCCTATGTAGCTAGAGCATTGGCCTGGTCTGGGATGTCGGGTGCCATTTCCTCCTTTTGCTTCCCAGTAATGATGTTTAAAACTGACCTGTTATTAAGGTCTTGGACTTGAACTTTTCAGCAGATGTGAACTTGGATGAGGAGACTTTCAAAGAAGGGTGGGATCTGAAAATAATACAAACATACATACAACAAAGACAAGGCAGCAAGCAGAACTTGGATATGATTTCTCACCTATGTGATACTTATGCTGAAATTTGAAATAAATTGTTTTTTTTTTCGTTTTTTTTTTTTGTGCTATATATCATTTTTTCTTCTTCCCCTTTTTATTTAAAACCCAGAAATTATGCTGCTTAATACAGCAACACCTTCATCCCCAATAGTGCCATAATCAATTGTAACCATTTCACCAAATGTATTTTTCCATAACTGCAGACTTGACTTGTATATTTTGTCAAACCATGGAGTATTTTCATCCCCTCTCTCCCTTTTTAAATAAAATTTCTTGGAAGGTTAAGTTTGTGAGAATCTCAAACATGCTTATTTTTTGTTTGTTTTTAATGGTCAATTTAGTTGAAAACATTCAAAACATCCATCATATTTTAAATTTTCTTAGATGTTCTTTTTTTTTATTTTATTTTTAGTATTCCTTTTTTAATGTTGCAGATTTCTTAAAATTTGGGTATTAGGTAACCTGTGAATCTAATTAAATTAAAATCATAATTTTTGTTCTTAGTTTCCCCTCTCATTTTTTTATTTCCTCAATTTTGATGTCACAGCTAGGGTTTAGATTTAGATATTTCTTTGTTTTGATCTTATAAGTGTTTTAGTTGTTTTGCTAGTAAATCAACCCTATTATTATTTAGTAAAATAGTTTAATACAACTGCATCTAGGATTTTAATAATTTTGGTGGGCAAAGTTAAAACCTTATGCCACATAGTACCCAAGCTTATGCCAATGCTTGTAGATATTACAAGGTCCTAAACTCTACTCATTTTAAATGTGATTGGAAATTTTGATTATATGTTAGGTTAATTAGCATAGCTTCAGAACTCAGTCAGTGAAACTCTTCATTTTAATTTGTTTTTAATTTTACACTTACACTGTTCTGCATTTCAGTCCATCTTACTCTATAAGTTTGAACCATCTGAAACCATATTCTTGTGTATAACTGCTTTTTACTAACCCATTTATAGTTTGTGTTTTGCCCCTGTATTCTGTGAACATTTATTTTACCTTGTTCTACTTCCTCCTGAGATTTTATAACCATATAATGGTTATATATTTTATGAGCATATTTGTGTATACACTTTGCTGCATACACTTTGCTAATATTTGAACTAGATTCCTTTTTAATCACAAATAAAATTTGAATTGATTGTTAGGTATACAATTTCAAGATGGCAATGCTTATAATTGATACTTTTGGATATAATGAAATTGATTTGTTGTTAGCCTTATAGTTTAGCTCTGTTTAAAAAAAAACAAAAAATTTATAGTCATTCTTTGTAAGAGAGTGACTTGGTAGTATGTATTTTGCTTTTGCTAATTGTTTTTAGGTGCCTATGTAGTTATAAGTCCCTTCTTGATCCTCTTGCTCCATTAGCTACACCAATACTAAACTGGTACTCATTTCATTTGACTAGACTGGAGCTGTGTAACAAAATTCCTTGCTCAAAGACATGACACACTTCCCATCCGCGAACTGAACCCATGACCTTATGATTGTGAGTCCAACACTCTAACGGGAGGCAACTTCACTAAAGTTCTGTATAATAGCTTGGCTTGTTGCATTTTTTAAATCTCTGAAATTGTGTTCTTACAAAATATTTTTTTTTTTCTCTCAGTATTTTTGAAGGGTAAAATCTAATCTGACTAACATAATTTTTCTGAATTTCATTGCCTTGTTCATGAATTTTGCTGACATTTAAATTTTTTTTCCCCAACACATGATCGGTATATGATAATTCTCGCATATAATTTTACTGCAGTGTTTGTCATACCCTTCCATCTCCATGATGCATTTTATAGTATCAGGGCCTGCTTAAATCAAGTGTTATGACACTATCTGGCCCAAATTTTCTATTAGATTTGACCTCTCATGCCTACTCTACAATGTCATTCTAAAAATAAACAAACACATCATTGAAATCCTAAATCTTCAAGATAATGCATGATTAATTCAAAACAGTGTGAATAAATATAAGCATCATATTTAATAGAGTAATCTGAATGCTAAAGAATTAAACAAAGTATATTATCTTAGAATCAAGAGCAGCCTTGAGTGGGTTGATATCAAAATGCTTAAACCAATTGACTTCAAGGTTGTCACTTTGTACAGCACTGCCTAGTTTCCTCATTGCATATTCTTGACATTTTATAATCCTGCAAATTTTCTAAATCATCTTTATTTTATTTTTTTAAATTTTGAATGGTTGACACAATAATAAGCATATTGCATTTAATCTTTTCAGCATATATTTATATATATATTGAATGATTTTAAACTAAGGGTTTCTCATATTAACTATCACTTTTCTTTTCCTGATGCTTTTGCTGTAATTCAACAAAATTACATCATTGTTTTTAATGTCCACTTTTCCATACTTGCATGTCTCAGATGGAATTTGTTGATGCAGATTCTCTATGTTCGTATACCATTCCTGTTGCCAAGTGAGGAAATATATCACCCAAGCTGAACATGTTTTCATAGGAGGTTGGAAACAAAGTATACCACTTTTATGATAGTAACACTAATTTCCAGCTTGTATGTGCTGCCAAGACAAGGAGATACTAACAGCCACCAACATACATGCATATGACTGGCTTCTTTCAGTTTATCTACCACATCAACTCAGAAGGCTTTTGTTGAACTGGAGTATAGTAGACACTTGCTCAAGGGGCCATGCAGTGGCATTGGACCTAGGACCATATGGTTAGGAAGTAAACTGTACAATCACAGCCATGGTTGATTCCTGTTAAAAACTAACATAAACATTTGTCAATATAATATGGGATGTTAGAACAATGTTTTGGCACTAAGCCAGCAATTTCGAGGGCTAAGTTGATTACATCAGCCCCAGTACTCGACTGGTACTTTATTGATCCTGAAAGACAAAATCTTCAGCAGAACTTGCAATATAAGGATGGACGAAATGCTACTAAAAATTTTGCCCATTGTGCTAATGATTTTGCCAGCTTGCCATTTAAAAAAATTTTTTTTATCACTAATATTATTAGATGATTGTTGGGCCTCACAGAGTCAATGACAAGTGACCGAGACCTTTGGAGATATGCTTTGCTTGAGAAGTCCCAGCAAGCCAAATGAGACTGTGGCCTATGCCAGTGCAGCATAACCATCCCATCTAAGAGTATCCTTCAATTATTGGGCAGTAAACTACGCTTGTGAAGACCTGTTGAGTCAAGTGAAGTCGTGGCTAATGACGGTACCACCTGATTGTCACCTGTGCTGGTGACACGTAAAAAGCACCATTTGAGCATGGTTGATGCTGGTGCTGCCTGATTGGCTTCTGTATTGATGGCACATAAAAAGCACCCACTATACTCTGAGAGTGGTTGGTATTAGGAAGGGCATCCAGCTGTGGAAACTCTGCCAGATAAGATTGGAGCCTGGTGCAGCCTTCTGGCTTGCCAGCCCTCAGTCAAACCATCCAACTCATGCCGGCATGGAAAGCTGACGATAAACAATGATCTATATTCAATAAAAATGCCAAATAATTTTGAAATTTAAGGCAGTTAAAAGATGAACTTATCATCCACTCCTTTTGACTCCAATACTATTATATAAAGGTTTCCACTTCCCTACCATCCACTTAGACAAAGACTAATCAAAACTAACGAAGGCCTGAAACAATTATCTGTTCATCAATCATCTTAGAATTCACTGGTGTAGAATTATTGACTTTTTTTTTTTAAATCTAAATTTTTTTTTAACCTTTTATGGCTACCATGATCAAAACATATTGCATTTACAAAAATTTGGCACATCCACTTTTTTTCTTTCTTTTCTGCTGGTTAGAATGGTAAAACAAAAAAAGATCCCAAATGAAATTTCATGTCATCATTCATGTGATAATGAATTTATTTTAATATGAACATTAACCCTGTCAAGCCATAGCAGGTATGGCTTAAATGTCATCTGTGCCAAATTCCCACTAAAGCAGTAACGAATCACGTGCACAGAAAAGGATGATAAAATACTAAAATTAGATAAATGATCAACTTGCAGCTTTGTAGTCAGGTGTATTTGTGACTAATTCATAGGTGTTGTTTACTTTTGTTTTTAATTGTGAAGAAAAAAATATGTGATGAACCCGGCACTTTCTCTTGTAAACCAACAAAGCCTGAACTCTGCAGTTGAGGAAATTATTGATGATATTTATTCTTTGGATGAAAAGTTTACACTTATGCTGGCAATGAGTGATTCAAACTGGTGAACATGATGAAACTAGCCATTCAAATGAACAAATATGGTAGTTGAAAGATATCATTCTTTTTTTTTTTTTTTTTTTGTGACAGTTCATTTATTTGTTTGCAATCATTACTCTTGAGCTGTATATGCAACTATTTATTTTTTGATTTAGGACCCCAGGTCTGAGAAGGTAAATTAAAAGGGTGGTTGGATTGGTGATGTAGGAACAGTTGTGATTTGAGGCTAGTATTGAAATAGGTGCAGGCATGGCTGTGTGGTCAAAAGTTTGTTTCCCAGCAACATGATTCCCAGTTCAGTCACTATTTGCCCCCAGACCAACCAAATCCTTATGAGTGGTTTTGGTAGATGGAAATTGAAAGAAGTCCATCATATTTGTGTGTGTGTGTATTACTGTCTCCTTGTTTTGACATAGTGTGATAGATGTAAATGAGTGTCCTTAATTTCCAGTATTCTGTGAAGATATATCTGTTCATGGGGAAATATCACCCTACTTGGAAACAGGTGCAGATTAGTGACATCCCACTAGAAAATTCACCTCAACTAAATCCATCCAACTCATGTGAATATTGAAAAGTAGACTTTAACCCTTTTAGCATTTAAACTAGCCATATTTGGCCTAAATACTCAACCTGTTTTATGTTCAAACTGGCCAGATCCAACCTTCTGATACCCACCTTAAACTAAACACATCATTAAAATCTTGAAGCTATGAGCATGCTTAGTTCAAAACAATGTAAATAAATAAGCATCACATTTGACAGCGATATCTGAATGCTAAACGGGTAGAATGATGGTTTCATCACCCACCCCTCTCAGTGATTGGGTTTTGTGATTTGCTCATGGAAAATATTGCCTCTGCTGAAGGTTTTTTTATACAACCTGTAATTCATTAAGTAACAATAGTTGTCTGGCTTTTGATATTTGCACTTTGATTTCAAGTTCTATTATTTTTCTCTGTTCCATCTTTCAGTATTTCAATCCCCTTTTTAGTGACATGCTGTTTCTATTTCACTTTTATGGGTCAAATGGATGATAAGCACCAATTAAGAATTTCTTGTTTTAGCTCCCTCAAACACCCTGCCTCTTTTTTTTTTTTTTTATAACCAGGACAGGAACTTGTAATTTTCTTTAAAGAAAAATGAAATTGCTTGGCCACAGATCAGTTGAATGTAATTTGAGAATTTTAACTGTTGCTAAGCAACCATGAAGTTGTATGCTATCTACCTTTTTATTCATCCCAATGTGCTTGCAACTTTAGCATTGCCTCCTGGTATTTTCATGTATCTTTCTTGAACATATAGATGCTGGTGTTGTTCACATTGTTTCGGGTTCAGTCCCACTGTATGGCACCTTCGGCAGGTGTCTTCTATAGCCTTGGGTTGACCAAAGAATTGTGAATGGATTTGGTAAACAGAAACTGAAAGAAGCCAGTTGTATATATATATATGTGTGTGTGTATCCCATTACCATTTGACAACTGGTATTGGTGTGTGTACATCCCCTCAACTTAGCTTTTTGGCAAAAGGCCTGATAGAATAAGTACCAGGCATTACAGAAAAACACTTTTTATGCTCTGCTTTTGCTGGTTTCAGTCATGGAACCAGTGATAATGCTGGGGCACTGCTTTCAAGAGTTTTGTTTAATTATATCAACATACCTATCCATTACCCATCTCTTTATCTCAGATTACATAGCATCTTCCCATTTTTAAGAGTTACTTCCCTTTCGGCAATAATTATCAACTCGATGGTTTAGTACAATTTAACTCAAGCCCTGTTTGTCACTTATCCAAGGTGCCACTCAGTAACATTGAACTCAAGACCATGGTTGTGAAGTATCCTTTCTAACTACTACACTATTTTTTTTTTCTATTTTAAGGCCCAAGGGTTGGGGGCCTGGCTTATTCCTAAACAATCATGTAGGAAATGCATTAACAACTGAATTTAATGTTGTCACTAATGATATAACTAGATTTAAGCCTTTTATCTAATTAATAATCTCGCCTTTCATTTTACAGCCGCTCTAGCTGTAAAATGATCACAAATTTAAAGAGGGTTAAGGATGAGAATTGTCTGTTGCACAGCCTTACCTCAAAAACAAATGTTGCATTAGCATAAGTTTAAAATTCAAACTGTTTTGGAGTAAGTATAGTTCAATGGAAGTTTTCTTTTTTAAACCACCTCCCTTGTATCACTTGGTATTGCATTTTTTTCAACTAATCTTGAGGAGCTGTGCATTTGCAGAGTGGTATTCAAATGATCAGAAAAGGGGTCCCTATGATGAGGGGAAGATGGAAGTGCATTGTGACCAGTGGTGTATAACATCTGATAGTCTGGTTGATAGTGATGTGTGTATAGTATATGTAAATTTTGGTCAGTATTTTTAACTTACCTCATTTATTGCTTATTTGACCTTTTTTTTTTCCTGAGCTCTTTTGTGACAGTAGCTAGAAAACTTAACAGTGTCTTCCTTGTGTTGTGTGTATCAATAACTTCGTTTCTGTACCTGTTTGCTATATCAGTGCTATCTTGAAGGGGTATTCTAGCTGTACACCTCTTGCTTATATTTAACTACATTATTCAATATAACTGCCCCCCACATTTGTTTTTTTTTTAATATCTTTCAAAGATTGTAGGGCTTGATTTTTTTTTTTTTTATCAAGATGTCTTGGAGGCATATGGCTATGACTAATAGCTTTGGAGAGAACTGGGTGCTACCAAGCTAACTTGCCCATGATACATTCATGATAACCAGAACCCATACTGGATTGGTTGTTGCCTGGGTTAATATCAAACAGTGGACAGATCTCAATTTCATTGAGATCTGGTTGTGATGTCGTCAATGAATTCCCTTAACCACAGTCAAGATAGGAAGGATGGAAGTGCTTGATTTGAAAGATTTTGCTACCATTATTAGCAATGATCTGACAGGGTTTCCTCAGTCCAGAGCATAGGAATAATGTGCAAAGAGGGATTGGTCAAGTGATATAGTGGGTTACTCCAGATGTTGGTATTTCTTGGAGATAAAAATCATGTTTCTTCACTTTAGCTTACTGTGTTAAGGAATAGCTATTTGTGAAAGTTTATACCCTTGTCTCTAATTTACTTAAACCTTTAAGCATTTAAACTGGCTGTATCCAACCCTATGTTCAGACTGGGCAGATCCAGTCTCACACACCTATCTTACAATGTCATTCTAAAAACATACACATACCATTGAAATCTTGAAGCTATAAGATGATACATAATTTAAACAACATGAATAAATGAGCAATACATTTGACATAGAAATCTGAATGCTAAAGAGTTAACACTTTTGCTGCTGCCTCTGATTCTGAGTTACAAAACCTGGGTTTTAAGAGTTCATATGTCAATGTCATCATTCTATTTTATGTAAGAACTTATCTTTTATTACCCAACATCATCTTTAAATTGTAAGGATTTATTAAAATTACCTAGCTTTTTCAGTATTAGTATTTGCAAAATTAAAACACTAGTTACTTAAAAAATACAGAAACAAAAGGTTCAGTGTTCTGGAAATATCAGTTTTAAGAACAGAACAACACTCATAAACACCATTTTGAGACAAAAAATAACTATAGGTTTTACTAACTAGATGTAAACCATTTATCTATTTGCTTCAGTCCAAAATCTTTACTTCATCATCATCATCATCGTTTAGTGTCCGTTTTCCATGCTAGCATGGGTTGGTAACATTTACATCAAAATCTTAGTTAACGTGTAATCCGCGAACATTCTTCTACATTACTGCTGTCCTGAGTTCTGTGAAACTTGCATAAAGCAAAATTCAAAAAAAAAATCTATATATTCAGACAATAATTTCAGTGTTACATCACTACTGCTGTGATTGCTGTTTCTCTTGCCTATTTGCAGGGTGATGTCTATAAGAAAAGCATACACGTAGAAATTTGTATGAAGTTACATTCTAGATAATCTAATGTAGATTACTTTTGCAAAAATAATGTTATGCATTTGTTGGTAAGTCTGATTTGTCAGGTGACATAATCAGTAATGATTATTTTTGATGGTGTTGTTGGTTATATAATTTACGAGTGTGTGTATATGTGATTTGATTGTTTTTCTGATCTAACTGGATTAAGCTGTACCTGAATAATGAAGCCAATGCAGCTGATGTTGAGTTTCCACTGCTTAGATGTTTTGCATCTGTTAGGTTGAAATACATTTGGTGCAGGTGTGGCTATGGTGAAGTAGTTTACTTCCCAGCAACATGGTTTCAGGTTCAGTCCCACTGGTGGACAGTGTGGACTCTACATTTGTATTAACATTACCTATCACAGCAAAGTTTAAATACAAATTAGCCTGGGTACCTGGGATGAATTAGGAGAGAAAATTAGGTTTTTTTTTTTTTTGTCTTGAAGAAAATGTATTTTATGTTAGTAAGAATTGGCAGGTATGGTTAAGGTTAGACAAATGTCAAAGGATGTTTGTGTCAAGAAGGAGAATTATCCAATAGACTTATGTTTCTTATTTGGTTTTATTGGTCATATTTGTAGTAGTTTTGTCAGGAAAAAAGCAGAAACTGAAACTTATGAATTGGTGCTGTTAACTTCAATTACTTGTAAGTAATTGAATGTTTGTGCGGTTGAGAAGTTTGAACCTGAAACCTTGTGGTTAGGAAGCAGTCTCACAGTGTACTATCTAGGCTAGGTTCTACAATAACCCCAAGTCAACCAAAGCCTTGTAAGTGGATTTGATAGATGGAAACTGAAAGAAGCCTGTCATATAAAAGTATGTGTGTGTACATTTGTTTCCTTGTGACATCATGTGATAGTTGTAAATGAATACAATTGTCATACAAGCATTTCATTTCCAATATTCCGCATAAACATGTCTGACCAAGGAGGAAATATTACTTTGCTTGGAAATAGGTGTGGGTTGGTGACAAGAAGGGCATCTGGCCCCCAAAAAATTTGCAAACATGGAAAAGTGGATGATTAGGATGATTTGTGTCATGCATTCATTCAAGAGGAATTGAGAGAATTCTGGTTAGAGAATCCTCAGCATTGTGAACCAAAGGCAACCATCCACAGTGAACCTAGACATCTGAGTTGGAGATCACTGACCAGTCACAATTCCAACAGAAGATGCCATATAATGTGAGGATCAGATATTGATTCAAGATCCAACTTGCTTGTAGTAAGCCATTTTTTTTCAGCTACCCATCCTGTTCTTCACATATTCTTAGGGTGAGTTATGAGATGACTACAATGCATTACAAAGGTATTTACGAGGGATGACAATGTGTGTGACCAGACCAGTGGAAGTGTCTTTTGAACAAGACTTCTTGTAAGTAGCCCAACTAAAGTCAGTGAGTATGGGGAGGCCTCTTGAAATTGTCTCTAGGGTTACCATTCACAAACTGGAGTAGAAGAAAATATGGGTATATAGGACTGCTGATTGTACAGGACAACCACCAGAGGAATTATTCATGGGCCCTGTTTTTTTTACAAGGTAAGATGCAATTAGAAACAATGTGTTAGGACATTGTGGACGCCCTAACTGAGAACTTGACCTGAGGGATTAATAGCATTAACAATACTACAGATAGATACCCTCCCAAAGAGGGACAGTTGTTTTATTATGGTACCCCACCAGCAAGGTTGTTTTACTGGAATCTGGTTCCCCTTCATTGGTGGCCTGCAATTTGAAGCAACCAGGGCTCCTGAATAGGTTACTTTCTTGCAGATTGCAGAAGCATATAAAGAAAAGAGGTGCTATATTACATTGAAACATTGGTACTAAATGCAGTAATTAGAAAGGAATAAAGGCACATGGCTCAGTAGTTATTGTTGGGCTCACAATCATGAAGTAGTGAGTTTGATTCGTGGACTGGGCTCTGTTGTTTGTGAGCAAGACACTTTATTTCATATAGCTTCAGTTCACTCAGCTGCAGAAAAGAGCTGCAATGTCACTAGTGCCAAGCAGTATCGGCCTTTACCTTTCCCTTGGATAACATTGGTGGCATGGAGAGGGGTGATTGACATGCATCGGTGACTGCTAGTCTTCAATAAACAACCCTGTCCAGATTTGTGCCTTTGAGGGAAACTTTATAGGTGCAATCCCACAGTCATTTATGACCACAGGGGGTCTATTTTAATTAGAAATGAAGAATTTGATGTATGATACCAATTTGCAAGATATTGTTGAAAAAAGAACTGAGGATAATGAGCATTGTCAAAGTAAGAAAGGAAGTTGGTTGCACTGGTTGTGGATGGTACTCTGAGAAGAGGTAGACTGAAGAAGACTTTTGATAAAATAGTTAAATCAGACATGAGCAGAAATCCTGTATTCCTGCAGATCTTTAGCAAGCCTGGGTTAGCTTAGAAAAAGAATGAAACCTTCAAATCTTATTAAGCATTTAAATAATAATTCTGTTGACCACCAGTGTAATCAATGGATTAGTTTTTGTCTCTGTATTTCAACATTTTATTTCAATTCTAAAGGAATAAAATAGTGAAGGACCTTTAGACATTTGAGCAAGAAATTAACCCTTTTCATATCAACCTGTGAGACCACCCCTAATTTTATGAAATAAACTCTGTAAATGATCTAAATTAGAACCTTCCATCAAACTTTTATAATAATTTATGTTCTAAACAACAGATTAGTAAAGACAAAGTTATTTTACTAAATTCTCCATTAGTTTCAAAACTGATTAAAACAAAAGCACTGAATTTCTACAGAAATATGGTAACAAAAGGGTTAAAGAGAAAAAAAAAAAACGTTTCTCTGGAATACTGACTTTTCCAGGAGAAATTTACTTCAATGATTATTATGATCACATCATCATCATCGTTTAACGTCCGCTTTCCATGCTAGCATGGGTTGGACGATTTGACAGGTCTGGCAAACCTGATGGCTGCATCAGGCTTCAATCTGATCTGGCAGAGTTTCTACAGCTGGATGCCCTTCCTAATGCCTTGTTGAAATTTTAGTTGTTTGATTAATCTTTAATCAATCATATTGGACATTTTAAAATTGCTTTGAAGGACACTGGTGATCAACTAAACTTAACATTTCTGAGCTAAAACAGTTGACTGACTCTTTTAATTTTAGCCCAGAATTTAACAAAAATTCACAAAACACATCATAGAACAATAAATACACATTTCATTTTCAGGAAATTAATCTTCATTTAAATATTTTAAATGTAAATTAAAAACTAATTCATAGTAAATTCTTTTTTTTTTTTTTAATTGAAGAAAAATTATCCAGTCACTAGTGTTTGTAAGCTGCATGTTGATATGATAATTACAATGTAACCATTGTAGTTAGTTACAACAAATTAGGGAAATGAATCAAAGTTCCATGACTTCTTCAGAATCTTCATTCTCTTCTCGTTTGCCAACCTTTTCTAGTTTCATAGACTTCCGTTTCTTTCCTTTTTTCTGTTTAGAATTTGATCGATTCCGTAGACGCTTTTCCTATTAAAGTGAAGCAAAACACAACAAACAAAAATATTACAAGACACTATCCAAAGGAGAGAAATTAAATTATTTTTGTTGGTCATTCAATATGAAGGTATCAATAATTCCATGATTTTAAAGTAAGTTTTTACCTTGTGTATCAGCTGCTATTGTAGTTTTTTTTAGATTTTTTTCTGTGAACTTACAAAAGAAATATGTGAATAAAAAAGATAGGGAATTATTTACAATCAAGTGATATACATTTACATTTAGAAACTGGAAATGTTTCTATAAATGACACCTTCATGAAAGTAAGTCTCTTCTAACTTTTGAATAATAATAGTAATAATAATGATGATGATTAGTTATTATATAATAATAAATATGTAGTACAGTAGGAAGGAGAACAAAGGAAAACATCAGGAAAAAGCACAATCAAGTTATAGTAAGCAAGAAAACAAACAGAACTCTACTCCCTTCAGGTAAATTGCCATGCTTGATATGTAAGAAAGGTGTGGGTAGGAACTCTATACAGTGTACCCAGTGCAAGCTATGGACACATAAGAATCACAGGAAGGTTAATAGAGAAAGTATTGTTTGTATGTGGAAAGATGGATAGGAATCATAAACACTAAGGATACACGGGAAATTGATTTTTCTCAAAAGCTCTAAAGGAAGTCAATAGTTTCTGTTACTTAGGTGACCTAATTAGCAGTGGAGGAGGGCATTCCAAAAGTATAGCTGCTAGAATAAGAACAAGCTGGAGCAAGTTCAGTGAGCTGTTACCTCTGTTGGTAACAAAAAGTCTCTCCTGATGAGTGAAAAGCAGATCGTATGATGCTTGTGTATGAACAACAATGCTACACAGTAGTGAGATGTGGATCCTGAATGCAGAGGACATAAGACTAGAGAGGAATGAAGTTAATATGCTATGGTGGATGCGCAATAACAGTATGCATTTACCACTAAATGCTAATGTATTGAGAGAAAATTAGGCATAAGAGGAATCTGATATAGTATGCAAGAGAGAAGACAATGTTGGTTTGGCCATGTGATGTGTATGGATGAGAACAGCTACATAAAGTGCTGATCGCTTAAAGTGGTTGGAATTTCAGGAAAAAGGGGACCCAGGAAGACATGGAAGGAACTAGTGAAGACTGATCTCAAGATACTGAGTCTTAAAGAAGAGACTGAGATGATTGACAGTTTGCTGTACTTGAGGAGACCCATTCATTACAGCAAAAATTATATTCTAAAACAACCTTTGTTATGCTTGTACATGCAGGACCATGTACCTCCTTTCCCTATGTTCCATCAAACATTTCCCACATCTCATCCTCTAACAACCATCACTCCTCTATCTATGGTACTACTTGGCTGCTGTAATCACTTGAGAGCAGAATTAGCACGTATTAGCACATAATCCCCTCCCCACTTTCTTTTTAGTTTCAGTAACCTCCCCTCATTCCTGGAATCACTTCCGTTTTTCATTATCATCCTTGCCCACACTATTTCTACATATCACCTTTCTGTGCCTTCAGCCAGTCCTCTCTCTCACTCTTCTCTGTCATACTCCTTCTTAACATCTTATCTTCTTTCATATGCAATGCCCTCTAATATCTGCTAACTCACCCCATTTACTAAAGCGCCCACCCAATGTACCTCTACATCTCCCTTCCTACTGCTTCTAAACCTTGCACATCATGTCACTACTTTCTGATCTATTCTCCTTCCTGAGCCACTTCTGTATATCTCACCTGACCCCTCTCTATACTAGTATCTTCCATCAACCACACCTCCACCCTTGGTCATCACTCATTACATTCACCTCTACCCCCCCCCCCATCTCTAATCATCCATTATTCTCCTCTCACACCAGCAACTCCCACCAACCCTTATATAATATGTGTGGTAGATTTGCATTTGCTGCATAGAAAGACATCTGGGCTTGTCTCCCCATCATATTTTAGCCTTTCAATACATGGCATAGAACCACTGTCTCTTTTCCCTTCTCACAGATACTTCTCCCCCATTTAGTCAAAGAAGCTTCTTCATTTTTCCTTCATCTTGTTTTCTTCTTTCTTGTAAGTTACTTGGCAAGCTCACTATGGCTGGTGGCATGAAAAAAGCACCCAGTACACACTGTAAAGTTGTTGCTTTTAAAAAGGGCATCCAACCATAAAAAACATGCCAAAGCTGACACTGGAGCTTGATGTGACCCTGTGGATTACTGGGTCCTGTCAAACTGGCCAACTCATGCCAGCATTTTATCAAAGTCAAGAGAATGAAAGGTTAAATTGAACAAGGCAGAATTTGAACTCACAATGTAAAGCCGCTAAGCATTTTGCCCAGTGTGCTAATGATTCTGCCAGTTCCTCACAACAACAACAACAATAATAATAATTACAACAGTAACAACAAATTCAAATTTTGACACAAGACCAGTAAGTTCTGGGGAAGGGGTAAGCCAATTACATCAACCCCAATGTTCAACTGGTGCTTATTTTATTGATCCCACAAGCCATTCTCGACAGAATTTGAACTCAGAATGTAGAGATGGATGAAATGTCACTAAGCATTTGGCCCAGTGTGCTAACACTTCTGCCAACTTGCTGCTTTAAATAATAATAAAAAATGCCCTGATACAGTACCAGGCAGTGGCTCTCATGGCTTCTCATCTTAACTGATTGGCAGTGTTATCATGTACATTGTTTTGTCTTGGTATAAAAGATGGGCTACAGCAAATATTCTGCTCAATACCACAGATTTGCTTGTCAGTTGTTTAACCATAACCAGTTGAGCATATCCTTTGGTGGCTGACAATATGTGCATCTCTGATCACAAACAGAAGTAGTGGGGGAGCATCATAGCCATATGTTGAGTGGAATTCTTTTGGGGTTTGGATAAATCAACTCTGGAAACATGGGTGTTTTGTCCAACATCCTTAAACAACCCTTATTCAGGGACCTTTTCAGTGGGATGGGCTAATTGATCTGAAGAAAATTCTAACTGGGCCCCACCTGCAAGGTCATGTGCTGTTTATTTTGATATGAGATCATGTCATGCACATATGGTTGTGATGCATGTGTACCCTTATCAGAGGGGTAGTCATGATGAGTATATTGGGCATGCACTGCTCTTTCACACAATAATAATAATAATAATAATAATAATGGTTTCAAGTTTTGGCGCAAGGCCAACAAGTTCAAGGAAAGTGTAAATTGATTACATCAACAGTATTGTTAAACTAATAATAATAATAATAATAATAATACTAATAATAATAATAAGCATTATTAATAAGTATTATTAAGCATTCACGAGTACAACACTAAGTACAAAACCAAATATATGGCACCCTAGGCATAACACCAACATGAACTTCTAACTTGTTGTCTCTTGAGGTCTCTGGGTGAGACTTGGAGCCAACTTGTACAAATGTAAAGCAAAAGTCAAACAGATAATAATAATAATAATAATACTTACTGATTTTATATCTAATTGTAACTGCTCAAACTTAATTGGTTCCTTGATCTTTTCACGTAGTTTACGAGGAGCATCAACGTCAACTCCAGTTTCTTCTGAAACATCACTACTTGAGCTGGCACATTCTGAACATTGCCTGATTAGGGAGACACACACACATACAAAAAGTAAAATGAAATGAAAGTTCATGGGAAGAAAGACTAACAAAATAAATAACTCTGCAAAATTTTTTTAAAATTCTTTCTACTGTAAGCAAAAAGCATGATACTTTGGAGTAGGGATGATAGTGGGTTACATTGACTCCAGTGTTCAACTGGTACTGATTTAATTGACCCTGAGAGGATGAAAATGCAAAGTCAACCTGGATGGAATTTGAACTCAGAATGTAAAAACAGATAAAATGCCACTAAGCATTTTGTTTGGCATGCTAATGATTGTGCCAGCTTGCTGCTTTAATTAATTACTCTTTTACTTGTTTCAGTCATTTGACTGCAGCCATGCTGGAGCACCACCTTTAGTCAAGCAAATCGCCCCCAGGACTTATTCTTTGGAAGCCTAGTACTTATTCTATTGGTCTTTTTTGCCGAACCGCTAAGTTACAGGGATGTAAACACACCACCATTGGTTGTCAAGTAATGTTGGGGGGACAAACACAGACACACAAACATATATATATACACACACATATATATGACAGGCTTCTTTCCGTTTCTGCCCTACCAAATCCACTCACAAGGCTTTGGTTGGCCCGAGGCTATAGTAGAAGACACTTGCCCAAGGTGCCACGCAGTGGGATAACAATGATAAAGTCATAATATTTCTTTTGGCACAAAGCCAGCAATTTTGATGGGGTGGGGATAATTTGATTACATAAACAAGAGTACTTAAAAGATACTTTATTTTATTGACCCCTAAAGGATGAAAAGTAAAGTTGACCGTGGTGACATTTGAACTCAGAATGTAACAAGCCGGAAATGTTGCTAAGTATTTTGTCTGGTGTGCAAATGATTCTGCCAGCATACCATCTTAGCAGCGGCAGCAGCGATGATGACTACTAAGAGGGAATATATTCACAGACACAACTGAGTTGGGACCTACACACACTGGAAGCTATGCCAACACTATGGAATAACAACAGAAAAAAGATGGTATAAGCATACGCCAGAAAAGGTCACAAAAAATGAGAAAGCAAGAATACTATGAGATATGCCAATACATACAGATAGAGAAATTGAGGCCAATGAAGAAAAAAATGCTTTCTAATTGATGTATCAATACCAACAGATGACAACATTTCTCTAAAAGAAATGGAGAAACTTTCAAAATACAAAGACCTGGAAATAGAGGTAACTTGAATGTGGAGTCTAAAAACAGAAACAATTCCTATCACAGTGGGTGTATTAGTATGATAAAAAAATACCGAGACAATTACATAACAAAAACACTAGGACTAACAAGTATATATAACATACAGAAAATTGCACTACTAGGCACTGCACACATCCTATGTAAAACGCTTTCAATACAGTAACCATAAGAGCATCACAGCAAACCACAGCACACAGAGCTGCATTCAGTAGTGCATTGAAAGCACGTTATAAAAATAAGACTACTGACTAATAATAATAATGATAATAATAATAATCCTTTCTGCTATAGGCATGAAATTTTGTGGAAGGGAGTTAGCTGATTACACTGACCCCAGTGCTCAACTGGTACTTATTTTATTGACCCCAAAAAGATGAAAAGCAAAGGTGACCTCAGCGGAATTTGAACTCAGAATGTTAAAACAGACAAAATACTTCAAAGCATTTTGCCCAGCATGCTAACAATTCTGCCTGCTCGCTGCCTTAACATTAATAATAATAATAATAATATTAATAATAAGGATTTCTTTAATCAAAATTTTGGTACAAGGTCAGTAAATTTTAGGGGAAAGGTTACTTGATATCACTGGCCCCAGTATTTGATTGGTTTTGTAGAATTTGAACTTAGGTGGTTAAAAGAGTCAGAAGAAATGCTGCTGAGGATTTTCTCCAACATACTAATGACTCAACCAGCTTGCTGCCTTAATAATAATAATAAGTCTTTCTAATTTTAGCACAAGGCCAGCAATTTTAAGAGGTGGGGGAAGTCATCTATATTGACCCTAGTACATGATTGGTACTTGTTTTATCAATTCCCAAAAGCATGAATGGCAAAGTTGAATTTGAACTCAGAATGTAATGAGTCAGGAAAAATACTCCCAAGCGTTCTGTCTGATTGCTGCCTTAATGATAGTAATAATCATTTCTATTATATGCACAAGGCCTGAAATGTTTGAAAGGAAGTGGGGAGATAATTACATGAACCTCAGTGCTCAACTGGTACTTATTTTACCAACCCCGAAAGGATGAATGACAAAGTTGACCTTGGTGATATTTGAACTCAGAATGTAAAGCTGAAGGTAATGTTGCTAAGCATTTTGTTCAGTGTGTTATTGATTTTGCCAGCTTGCTGTCTTAGTAATAATAATAATAATAATAATAATAAATGCCCTGATACAATACTAGACAGTGGCTCTTGTGGCTTCTGATCTTAATTGATTGGAAGTGTTATCATGTACATTGTTTTGTCTTGGTATAAAAGATGGGCTACAGCAAATATTCTGCTCAATACCACAGATTTGCTTGTCAGTTGATTGACCGTAACTAGTTGACTATGTCTCTTAGTGGCTGACGATATGTGCATTTCTGATCATGAGCAGAAGTAGTGGGGGAGCATCATAGCCATGTGTTAAGAGGGATTCTTTGGGGTTTGAATAATTCACCTCTGGAAACATGGGTGTTTCATTCAACATCCTTAAACAACCTTTATTCAGGGACCTTTTCAGCGGGATGGGCTACTCAACCAGAAGAAAATTCTAACTGGGCCCCACCTACAAGGCCATGTGCTGTTTATCTTGATAATGAGATCACCATGTCGCGCACATATGGTTGTGATGCATGTGCCTAGTGTACCCTTATCAGACGGGCAGTCATGATGGGTATACTGGGCTTCGTATATTTTACCCCAGTGTCACTTTGATGGCATGCACTGCTCTCTCACACTATAATAATAATAATGATGATGATGATGATGATGATGATAATAAATAATAATGATAATAAGAATAATCATATTCCATTCTACAAAAGACATAAGGCTTGAAAAGGAGATAGCTAAATAACTCAAAGCTTTTATACTGCGAGTCCATCACTTTTGTCAATCCAATGGACTACAAAAACAACAACAATAGTTTTAACAATCTCTTGTGATATGGAAAACATTTAGAAGCTGAAAGATAATGCTGTAATTAAACACATGAATTTAATATTAATAATGAAAAATAAAAAAATGAAAAAATTGAAATTGAAATAATTTTAAATTTTACATTATATAAAAGATAAAGCTGAAATATAAAATACTTGAGGTTTCATTAAAAATTCAGCCCCTATGTAAATTTCTTTGAGATATAACAAGACATATTCAATCATAAATTACCAAGTCTAAACATTGATGAGTTCTAATAAAACCAAAATCAGGTCCAGAATTAATAAGTCCCACATTAATACTACCTCCATTGCGAATATTTATTTTTTAACAAGCCTACTGGCCACATGTGACATCAGTGACTGAAAATTCAGAGTTATTCTATATATCATTAACAGTGAGGTTTAGCTAGTATAAAGTGAGTGGACACCTGTCACTGAGGGAATGCAGTATGTTGAAATCATGTGATCTAGCTTTTTCAGTGTCCATGCCAGATGGTTCTCATCTGTTAATATTATATGTCTGTATCTTTAAGCATTGCATCTGTATGCAGTATTTGGCATTCTAATAATACACCTACATTAAATAAGATACATAGATTGTCATTCAGTATTAATACTGCTTCCATCACCAATATTCATTTTATGTCCAGAATTGTCTCCCTTATTAAAATACTACTATCATTTAATAAACTAAATTATATATATTATGTTACATTATTAGATAAGGGACTAGCAATTAGGAACAGATTGAAGCTATGCAAGTAGCAACTTTTGCAACAAAGGAAATTCACATCACCTACACCACCCCACTCAAATCCTAAACTAAAGATGTGAACTTATTCCGACTTGCCGACATCAAATGCTCAAATTATTTCACGTTTCAAAGATGACCCTCTTGATGCACAATAAATGAGAGCTAACTTCAATAATTATGTGAAAAGCACCATTCAAGTGTGATCGTTGCCAGCATTGCCTTACCAGCATATGTGCCAGTGGCACCGGACTGGCTCCCGTGCAGGTAGCATGTAAAAACACCTTTTGAGTGTAGTTGTTGCCAGAACTGCCTGACTAGCCCTTGTGCCGGTGGCATGTAAAAAGCACTCACTACACTCTCAGAGTGTTTGGCGTTAGGAAGGACATCCAGCTGTAGAAACTTTGCCAGATCAGATTGAGCCTGGTGCAGCTTCTGGCTTGTGTCCTCAGTCAAATCGTCCAACGCATGCCAACTTGGAAAGCAGACGTTAAATGATGCATCCAGAGACTAGTTTCTGAGTCTTTGCTCATCATCAGTCTGGAGTAGCATGGCCTGCTAGTTGGAGACGCCTATCTAGCTTTTGTAAACATATAAGGCTTAGCTGGGTGGAGGTGCTTATCTCCCCCTTGTAAACATAAGGACACAGGAAATGTGTCAAGGCCAACAGGAAGCGTTGCTGTTTCCTAGGGCTAAATAGCAGTAGTATGATTCCCTTCATGGGACTGTCACATTAAGTTGACAGTATATAACTACTTTATATATATATATATATATATATATATATATATATTACGGAGATGTACTTGCATAGCTAGTGATTTGATCTGAGATCGTGTGCTGGAATGTGTGCTGCATCTCTGAGATGCAGCACAGATTTTTGTCAGTAAACAGGTCGCGGTCTTATAGCGATGAAAATATTTTGACAAATTAAACTTAAATGTTGAAGTGAATCGAACGGCTTTTGTATGTTTCTTAAATGGCTTACAAACACCTTCCACGCTGCAATTGTTATTTATATTTATATTTATATATATATATGCAAAGGTGTGATCGCTGCCAGTGTTGCCGTACCAGCATATGTGCCAGTGGTATCGGACTGGCTCCCGTGCAGGTAGCATGTAAAAACACCTTTTGAGTGTGGTCGTTGCCAAAACCGCCTGACTAGCCTTTGTGCCAATGGCATGTAAAAAGCACTCACTACACTCTCAGAGTGTTTTGCTACTAGCTGGCGTATACAGGTGCTTACACTTATCAAGTATTCAACCTAAATTTACTGTACCTATATATATGCAAAGATAGGTTGGAGAAATAAATCAGGGTGATGACTGATATATATATGAACAACATAGATAATTACAGATATATCAAATACCATACAACATAAATTCTTGATGAATTACAATTATCTCTTTCTCTACCGTATGGCAATTGAGACCAGGTCCATATGACAAAAGGCAATGATCTCAAGAATCAAGATTTCTCCCAAACTGACACATCATTAAAAGGACACACAGCCAGGAATGTGTGCATGCATGCATGTGGGCAGACCAACATAACATTACCCCTAATTGAAAGGTGGGACAGAACAAAGTGAAATGAGATGTGAAATGAAGAGTACAATGCATTGTCCAACCTGGAAACTGAACCCACAATCTAATGATCATGAATGCAACAGCCTAACTATTAGCCCATGCGCCTTCATACATACACACATGTATACATGTGTATATAAGTATGTGTGTGTGTGTGAATATATACACTTCCAGTCTTTGAGGATATCAGATCATCAATAAGGGTAAACCATGTAATAACGAATCTACAGTCAAAATTTCCAAATGCTATTTCTTTTTCCCACTGAAATTCTAGTTTCTAGTGTACTTGTGTATAATGACAATGAAAAGAATAGAGACAGATTAAGACTTAATCCTCATGCCATCCAAACCTCCTAGAAAAGGAAAAAAAAAAAAAATTGTAGTGGTAATGGTGGTGATGATCTAATTAATGACTGTCACTGAAAAATGAGTACAATGTGTTCGGCACGTTCTTGTAAGAGAAAGTGAACTAATTCTGTATGGAAACCTCTCCCAGAGTAGTTGCAGGGTAGCTAGCTGCCTTATGGATGGATTGAACTGTATAACTTTATAGTGTTGTTCTGTCTCTTTTTGATTTTTTTCCCCCGACATGTTTGTCAATTTTTGTGGAAATCCTTCCATGACGTTCCCATCTGCAATATCTTAAATTGTTAGTTTATTAACAATTTGTAAAAAAAATAAAGTAATAGTAGTAGTAGAAGTAGTAGTTAGTAGAAATATCACTGAAACTAAGCAAAAGTATTGATTGGTTTCACTAATGGAACTTATTAAATAACTTTGAAATATGAAAAGGAAAAAAGAAAAAAAAAAAAAAAAAAAAAAACCAATAAAAAAACAAACAAAACGCACTTAAAACACTCAGTACATGCAAAATAAATAAATGTATTAAAAAGTAAACAAAAACAAACAACAAAGCAAAAAATAAAAAGCCCAGAACATTCACCCAGCCCTCTCCTGAAACTCTGCCACAAGCAAGCCAGTATACAGTAAACAGCTTGGCAACCTCATATTGCCTGGTATGTTTTATATATGTCAAAGAACTATGTGTGTATTTATGTAAGTCAAGGAAATGATCAACCGATAACATGCTCAGCAGGGATGATCTCAGAATAAAAATGCTGCCAAAATATCTATCTTTTATGTTTACTTTGTTTCAGTCATTTGACTGCGGCCATGCTGGGGCACTGTCTTGAGGAATTTTTCATCGAATGAATCGACCCCAGCACTTACATTTTTAGAGCTTGGTACTTATTCAATAGGTCTTTTTTGACAAACTGCTAAGTTACAGGGACGTAAACACACCAACACTGGTGGTGGCAAGGGAAAAACATACACACACACACGATGGGCTTCTTTCAGTTTCTGTCTACCAAATCCACTCACAAGGCTTTGGTTGGCCTGAGGCTAGGTCTATAGTAAAAGACCCTTGTCCAAGGTGCCATGCTGTGGGACTGAACCCAAGACCATATGGTTGGGAAGCAAACTTCTTACCACATAGCCATGCCTGCACCTATATTTATATGTATAATATTTTATCTATCTTATCCAATAGAATTCTAAACAAAATCCAGAAACAGTTATAAACAATCTGTTTATTTTAGTAAGTTTTCAGTCTTTTATAATAAAATTTTCTTTCTGTGTTTTCTGCTTTTAATAAAACAACTACCTCGAACTTGTAATATAATCTCTTATTACACATTGCTCCAGTTAAATATTTTCTTATCACTATCTGTAGCTATTATATCTATATTTCTAGATCATATAGGTAGTCCCTCACCAGCTAAGTGCTTTCACTTCAGAACTCCTGGCTCACATATTTTCAATCAACAGCTTAAATCTTTCTTAGAATATATCAATTTAAAGTATGCCCCTTTTCCTTTCAGCCAATACATAAAAAAAAAACTAACCAAATGATAAAAGAAAGTAAATAAGTATTAACTAAACCTATTATAAATATTGGCCCGCATATAAGAAAATGTATAGTTTTCACCAAAACTTTTATAAGCAGAAAATGACTCCTGAGAAATGCAAACAAAATCCATTTTATTATGAATTGCTCTGGGATAAGGATGAAGTTTGATTAAATTTATTTTTTTAAATATCTTTTTTTTTATTCCTTTGAAGTTACTTTTAACAATCATTTTGTTAAGTTGTTACTGAATTTGAAACCTGAGAAATTCTATAAGAGCCCAAATTTTAAACTTATTTTCCCCTTAAATCTTTAGCATTTAAACCAGTCATATGTTATGTGTTCAAAGTGGCCAGATCAGGCCTCTTGCACCTACCTTACAATGTCATTCTAAAAACATCATCAAAATCTTGAAGCTACGAGATAATGCATAATTAATTCAAAACAATGTGAATAAATAAGCATTACATTTAACAGAGTAATCTGAATGCTAGAGGGTTAATAGAGCATGTAAGATGAAATCTACCCCAAAGATCTATTCACTGTAAAAGAAAATTTTAATGTCCATAATAACTTCATTCCATTTCAGTGCTTATACCATACAAAAACATAAATTTATTCATTTAGCAGCCTTGAAGTGAGTGAATAGTAGAAACGGTAAAATCTTGACATTTCTAGTTTGGTTGCTTTCTAGATAAAAATCAGTTTTAGTAAGGGAGTTGCCGGTTACTTACCAGCCTTGTAGCTTGGTTTTCTTGGGCATACGTGAGAGCGGTGGATCAAGACAGCCAAGATGGTAGTGTTTGCTACATGAATCACATTTGGCCAACAGATGTTGGTTTGTTGATTTCTTACAGATTCCACAACTGCCAATTAACAAGTTATATCTAATAAATAAATAGTAAGAAAAATCCTAAAGTTAATTTTGATGCATTAGCGATGGCCGTTTTTACATTGATTCTTTAATATTCTTGAACGGAGAAAGAAAAATGAATACCTAGAGGCAAAATTTAGAAATGCTTTTAAATAAAGGTCTGTCTAAAAAATAAAAAAGCCATTAGGAATGAAGATAATCAAGTCACGTAGTAACAGAACTAAACAGCCAGAACCCACTACCCCCATCAAAGAAGTTGAAGAAAAGGTAAAAGCAGGATGATGAATTCCTCATGTTCATTATCTAAAAACATATTCAGGCATCAGCATCATTTTAACATTCACTTTTTCATACTTGCATTGATCAGATGGAGTTTGTTGAGGTGGATTTTCTATAGATATATGTCTTTACTGTCTCCAACCCTCAATTCTTTCCAAGCAAGATGATATTTCCCCATCACATGTTTTCACAGAACACTGGAAACGAATGATAATGCTTGCATGACAGCGATACTCATCTACAATTGTCATGCAATATCAAGACGAGACACAAACACACACACACACATGTACGTACAATGATGGGCTTTTTCAAATTTCTGTCTGCCAAATCCTCTCATATGACTTTGGTCAACCTAGGGCTACAGTAGAAGACATTTACCCAAGGTATCGCACAGTGCGAGAGAACCTGAAACCATGTGGCTGGTGTATTCACAAAATCCAATTACGCTTCAAACAAACAAAACTAATTTCCATTTGTTCCAGGGCGGGACTTATACAGTTGTACAACACAACACAGCAGACTCACATAGCCAGTCTATTAAGATGCAAAAGTGAGCCTTTAAATTTAGTTACTGAAACTAGCACAAAGTAAGAATGTGAAACTTTCAATGATACAAACTGTAAAAGTTCCTGTATATTACATATAAGCACTTATTCTTTTGTATGTTTCATTTTTCTATTTAACCCACCTGAGACCAGCTGTGGTCCTATGATATGAACTTGCCACTTAAAAGTGATCTAAATTAAAACCTTCCCACAAGGTTTCAATATTACTTTATGTTCCAAACACCAGCTTAATAGAGACAAATATATTTTCAAATTAATTGAAAGCAAGGCAGTGTATTTCAATAGGAATATGGTAACAAAAAAGTTAATATATTTTTTCAAGTGCCACCCTGCATTTAGTTGGTCAACTGCATTCATAAGGAAATTACTATAATAAATATTATTATAAATAATATAACAGTGTTATATTATTCAATAAAACATCATCCCAGAAAAACAGGCCAATAAAACACATTTTTGTTTTTCTGAATCAATACAAAAACTCAAAAATCATGCAATTTCAGAAGGTAAAGCTGTTAATCATAAAATAAAAAAGGACATGGGAATGGAAATTTTAATATAACTCTTTCATGACTAAATCATATCTACAAAATTAAAATAAGGGTTACAGTTAAGCCTATTTTTTTATAATGTCTTTGGTATAATTTAAGAAAAGTTACATTGAAACTTGAATCTGTTATTCTAAGTCTGATGGACATTTCAACATCATCATTAATTATTATTATTCAATGTCCATCTTCCATACAGGAATTGGTTAGACTATTTGACACAATCCAATGGGTTGGAGAACTGCATCAAACTCCATTGTTTCTATAGCCTTCCTAAAGCTAACTTCTTTATAGAGTGTACTGGGTGCTTTTTCGTGGCACTGGCATTAAGGAGCTATAGTTGTTGGTTACTAATAACAAAATATTGCCAAAAACATCAGCGTTTTGAAAGACATTCTTGATAATAAAACAGCCCCATTTTAATTTAAATTCTTTAACTTTTTGATACATTTTACATAATCAATATGTGAATGTCTAGAAATAAGAATACACATTCCATTTCCATAAAAAGATATTTCTGTTTATTATTAACAGAAATTTGAAATAAGTTTGTACGCCAATCAACAGCAATATGTATAGATCACATGCATATCTGGAAAATCCTAATTGAAACAAATTATTCACTGGCAAAATTTCCCCTTTTTGTTTGATATATACTGATGATGGTTACAATCATCCTTATTTTTTTTTTTTAATGTCATATCCTATATATTATAAAACCACAATAGAGAAGTACTTATATATATATATATATATATATATATATATATACACACACATGTACTGCTCTATTGTTTTATGAGCTAATGTCTAAGCTGGCTGTCATACCCATCTTACTATACTGTTGTTTCAGTTACTACAAACATCTCATAACAATCATTTTGTCCAGTCTTGCCATACATTCATATTGTCCAATCATAACATTGAATCTTACCACACATTTATATAAAATAGTCTTTTCTTTCTGAAAACACTTGATGTCCACTGTACCTTTCTTATCATTGGATGGAATCATGGGAAATTAAGGGTTTCAGAATTAATGACTATTTAGTAAGCAGCAATGAAACAACAACAACAGCAGTTTTAAAGAACAGTAGAGAAGATAAATAAAATGGAAAGTTAAAAGGGGAAAAAGTATGGGATGAGATAAAATGTTTTAAAAAGAAAAATGCAAATATAGAATAAGCAAAACTAAACAAGAGAGAGAGAGAGAGACAGAGAAAGAGAGAGGAGCTGACTGAACTGAAACTGAGGAAGCACAACTTACTGTTGAATGGCAGGTGCTGAAGGAGATTTAGGCTGAGGGTCCCGTTTTGTTGGAGAGCGAGGAGATTTGCGTACACGGAACATCTCTGGAGTGTTAATTTCCTATGAATTAATACCAAGGTTTTAGAATGAGACAAGACCAAAGTGAAACATTAAATAACAAATTATACCAAAGGTCATTCCTCAGACACTCAAAATAAAAGATTATGGATGGACTACTTACAGAATCATAAGAAAATTATTTGGTTTTGATGAAAGATTTATTTTCTTTAACCCTTTAGTACTCAGATTATTATGTTGAAGGTAATGCTTATTTATTCACATTGTTTTGTATTAACAATGCATTATCTTGTAGCTTTGAGATTTTGATGCTGTGATAGTTTTATTCTTAGAATGACCTTGTAGGGTATGTAGTAAAGGGTGGATCTGGTCAGTAGAATATTTTGGTCGGATTTGGCCAGTTTAAATGTTAAAAGGTTAAGGTTAATGCTCAAGTAGTTTATAGGTTAGAAGTCTAAATCCTGCTCAAAACTAATTCAGTTCTCCAGTCTGACAAGACAGAAATTATTCTACTAGTACATGTTACCTGTCTCCACTTACAATGGAGTTAGTTTCAAGAAGGTCTATGATTTGTGTATTAAAAAAATGTCCAATAGAACACATACTAATGCTGAAATCTGCAGATTAGCCTAAGTTTCAAGCTGTAATTAAAGCAGTGTT
Organism: Octopus sinensis; assembly: GCF_006345805.1. Lineage (NCBI taxonomy): Eukaryota > Metazoa > Mollusca > Cephalopoda > Octopoda > Octopodidae > Octopus > Octopus sinensis. The sequence goes on from NC_043000.1 coordinate 96,278,866, forward strand.
TTTCATAGGGGGTGGTTCTGAGATTTGAAAACCAGAGAGGACAAACATAAACAATAACAACAACAGCACATTTCTATGCTTATGTGGGTCTGATGGAATTCGTTGAGGCAGATTTTATATGACCAGATGCCAACACCCACCTGTTCTTTTGGCTAGACATGTTTTTACGCAAAAACTGGAAATAAATGACACTGCTTGTATGATGGTAACACTCATATACAACTATCATGTGACATCAAGACAAAGAGATACAAACACGTGTACACACACACACACACACACAATGAGCTTCTTTTAGTTTCTCTCTACCAAATCCACTCGCAAGGTCTTGGGCAGCCTGAGGCAATTGTAGAAAGCTCTTCCCCAAGGGACTATGTAGTGGGACTGAACCCAAAATCATGTGGTTGGGAGGCAAGCTTTTTAACCACATAGCCATGGTTGTTTTCAAAGAGAGAAAACTATACATTACAAAAATGGTTATTAATGATAGTAAATTTTTATGTTTACCTGTCCTGAAAGATCAGTTAAAATACTCCAGGTTTCTTCTCCGTTTTGTTGCAGCTTGTGAGTAGAATCTTTCAATCGATTCATTTCATTCACTAACTGAAAAAGTTCAAATATAAATACTAGAAACAGAATCACCCAGACAGCTGAAATCTAAATCATTTTCTCTCATCTACAGATAGAGGTCATATAAAAAAAAAACCCAGTTATTGTTACATGTAAGTCTTAGTAATGCCTTATGTATCTAGTTTGGAAACTAAGGGTTTTGAATTCAATTCCCACAAGAATTGAATATCTCTATAAGTAAAAGAAACACCAGCAAAAGAACGAAAACAAATGAAGTGAATAACCCCTGAGGTGTTAAAAAAACAAAACAAAACAAAAAGCAGTCAATATATTTATACTAAGACATGTAGAAGAAATGGTTATATGCTGCACAGGTACAATTAGTGTATTCACAGATACCAAATAAACTGACAAGAGAATAATGATGCTAGTCTACAAACAACTTATTAGAATTCAAATACTGCACCATGTCCTGTCTCAGTTCTAAATATTTACACATTAAACTAGAAAGTATGAAGGCACATGTTTCAGTGGTTAGGGCTCACAATCTGTGTTGTGTTTTTGAGCAAGACACTTTATTTCACATTGCTACAGTTCACTCAGGTGTAGAAATAAGTTGTGACATCACTAGTGCCAAGCTGTATTGGCCCTTGCCTTTCCCTTGGATAATATTGGTGGCGTGGAGAGGGGAGGCCGGTATGCATGGGTAGCTGCTGCACTTCCATAAACAACCTTGCCCAGACATGCACCTTGGAGGGGAACTTTCTAGGCATATCCCATGGTCATTCATGACAGAAGGGAGTCTTTATCCTAAACTAGAGACAACACAAAACAGTGTAATTTACACAATTACAGGTTGTATTCAGATATTCAGATTACTCACACATCTGGATAGCATTTAAAAAATATTTCAAAGAAAACATGTCTACTTATGATAAATCACTGCTGAATTATCATACATGCATAATATAGGGTCCCACATGCTAAAACATTTGTCTGGAGTAATTGATCTGTGACATATGCTTAGTCACCCAAAAAGTCTGCTCCTTCAGTTATCTGCTGTGGTGATGATGGTGGAAGAATAAAAAAAAAGGAGGCGGAAGCTGAATAAGAAGGAAGAAAAAGATGATGAAGGAGAAATGGTGCAGGGAGAAAAAAAAAAACAAAGAGGAAAAGTAGCAGGAGGAGAACATCAATAACAAAAGCAGTAGCAATAACAAGGTCCAATTTGTCAATGTTATAATGAATTTATTTTTTTCAAGAGTCTGCATCTAAGTTTATTAATGCTCTGCTTTCTTACTTGAATTTACTTACCTGATCATATTGGACTCTTAATATTTTTTGTTGTTCTTGAAGTTTACAGTTCTGAGTTGACAATTCCTTCATGTTAATTCTCATAGTATCTATACGAGCATTTCTATCTATAAAAACGATAAAAAAGATTTTACACTAGTTTGTTATTAACTAATAAACAAAAGAAAATTTTTTAATGTACAAGTGTGTTCTAACTGCAAACAACAGTTATTAACCAAATTCTTTCTTCATAAGGCTGTAAAACTTAGCTTGTGAGGAAATTTAAAAGCAGGGAAGATTTTGCTTTATTCATTAATTGTCTCTCTACATGTTCATCATATGTAAAATGAAACTTTGTCATAAACAATGGGCTAAATGGTTTTTAAAGGAGGATTGTTGTTCTAATTGTACCAACGAACCTAACTGGAAATTGCTGTTGTATTATAATCAACTCAATTATATTATAATGAGCAATCTGCAGTACACCCCTCATGCATCATCAATCAATGTTTATGTTTTTTTTTCCACTTCACGTTTGTCATTTTCAGATTCAAACAATCTACTTCATTCCCTGGTTTCCCAGTCATATGGCAATTTAGGCAACATGTTCTCTAAAGTCTAACCATCATCATTGAAATCATTTCACATCAGCTTTCCATGCTGGTATGAATTGGATTGGTCATCACAGTCCAAGTTGACTCCCATTGGGAACTATGGGAATATGTCATTTGTCTTAGTTACTGTGGTTGGATGCCCTTTCTAATGCCAACCACTATACAGGACTGGGTGCATTTTCTTGTGGTACCAATACTAGAAAGGTTAAGTAGTCCTTGGTGAGACAGGATAGAGGGACCTCAGAGCCCTACACTTTGTTGGCCATTTAACCAACCACTTCACAGTGTGAACAGAAGATGCCAAGTTTCTAATGTGTATTTTTTAATGCCTTGTCAGGAGAAGAGTCAGAAGAGGGAAGGCAGTGCTCATGATCGTTTTTTATAGAGCTTTTGTGAGTGGTGAGTGAGAGGAGAGGAAGGGTTACTGCCATAAGAAGCAGCAGATCAAGACATTTAGTTATCCTGGTCTAAAAGCTCATAACAGAGTTAACCCCACTAAAAGCTCGGAAAGGATAGATGGTGATGTTAAACAATAAATACAAAAAAACAAAGAAAGAAAGAAAAACCCTTCAAAAGTTGAAATGAAAGATATGCAAACATACCAAGATAATAGCTTATATATTCTAAGGACATGGCTGGTGACAAGTGCCACTTTTTCCGAGATTCTTGTTTATCTTGAGATACACTTTGGACCTATTAAAAAAAAAAAAAATCAGTTTGATGCTTGTTTTTTGTTATCTTTTTCAAGTTAATGCAGGATAGATGGAGATATCTTTTGAGATTGCATTTTATAGCTGGATGCACTTCTTACTATCAGCCTTTAACTCTTTTTCAAGTAAGGTGGACCTCTTCCTCTTTATTCCACTAGTCTTCAAAAGTGTCGAGTAATTGGTCATAACGTCAGCAGGGATTGTAAACCTCACATTACTGCTTTACTCACTCAGCAATAATTAACGATGTGAAAGGTCAACATCTGCACACACAAACACACACACAAGCAGACAGACACGTGTGTGTGTGTGTGCACACACATAATTTATTGAAACTGAATGTATATTTTGAGACTAGAGTTTCATGCCATTGCAATCTTCAAGCAAGAATTGTTAACAACTTTTTGTATATACACACACACTCGAGTTTTCATACAATTTTCCCATCACCAATTGCATTCATAAGGAAAACGTATTTCATGTGTTCATTTTTACAACTGTTTATCCATGCTAGCATGGTTAGACAAATACACTCTTGGAACATTATTTTACTATTGGATGCCTTTCCTGTTACTAACTATTACCTATGTTTCAATTCTATTATACATTCTTTGAAGGAGCAAAGCTAGCAGACAAAGAACTGACAGCAATGTCACTGCTTGTAATTGAGCAATATAAACAGAGAAGGCATATATACATACACACAAGCACACATGTCTATATACAAAGGTGTTTCTTTCAGTTTCTGTCTATCCACTCATAAGGCTTTAGTAGAAAACATTTAAACCAAGAGAATCTGAAAACGTGGTTGGAAAGCAATATCCCATGACAGTACACAACAAGGCCTGTGACTATATATATAATTTAAAATTATAATTTAGGGTATCTAAGAGATACCTCCATGCTGGAAATAGCAGTCAAAACTTGACTCTAAAGCCACATATAATTTTAAATAATTATTACCTTTGACCGGTTTTTATTCCCATGCTGGCCACCTGATAAGATTGGTATTTAAATATCGATCTTATCCTTATATATATATATATATATATATATGTATATGTGTATGCATGCACACACACACATTTAGAGAAATGAGATGTAACTGACCTGCGTTATTATTCCCATCAGCTCAGCTTTTCGCAACATTTTCTTTACGACAGATGGACTTGATGATAAATGTCTAATTAATTTTTGAGTTGGCACTGGTAGAAATGTACAAAAAATGGAATTGAATTAAAGACAACTATGCAGAAAAAAAAACAACAACAAAACACTGAATTTAACAGATACTCTTTGAAAATAATAACTTGTAAAATTAACAAGCTGCACACAAATCTGTAGAGTGAAAATGTTTTTGTAGGAATTCAAAACTTTAATAACACTTCAGATAATCATATATTTTGGATATTGAACAGAAATCATGGACTTGTGGACTCCCTTGCTGTAGATGATAGATGAAGCTTCAGCAATTTCTTGCTGAACAACTTGCACAGATTTGATTACTGTGATCTAACGTCTCTGCTGTACATTAGCTCATAAAATCAACACTGCCTGTACAGGTGCATGGTGTCCCACATGTCTGAACAGAAATAAATTCATAAAATCTCCCATGCTTAAAGCATGCTGTATAATATATATCTCACAGCAAACTGATATAATAGAAGTATTTTGAATCTAGGTAATGCTGAGTCTTACAACCAAATGTCATTATATGCTATATATATATATATTGGGCTGGTGCACAATTATTGCGGCTTTTTTTTCAACAAATTTTATTCGAGAAAAACATTAACTATACTTAATAAAAACATCTTTAAATGATGGTCTGACCGTCTGCCAAGCAAATGGGAAGCGGTAATTGAAGTAGATGGTGAATATGCTCCGGAATAATCATTTAAAGATGTTTTTGCTACATGTTGTTATTGCTTTTGTTGAAAAAAAGCCACAGTAATTATGCACCAATCCAATATATATATCACTGGGAACTTATATAAGATGAGTTTCAGGTAATGCTGAACCTTACAACTGCATGTCATTAAGATTTTCTCAAGGATATTTCTTCATTGTGATTTTTGTAGAGTAGAGGCAAAATGGCTGACTACATGAGATCAGTTTTATATTTAAGAGATGAGGAATTATGTACTTTATTTACATTCGACGGATATTGGGAAATTTCAAACCTGGGTTCTCATTCCTAAGCAAAAACATCTTTAAATGATTATTCTGGAGCATATTCACCATCTACTTCATTATATATAGGGTATTATATATATATATATATATATAATATATATATATATATATATATATATATATATATATATTATATTAAATTAGAGATAAAACCACTATTAGGCAAATCATACAATGAAAAACTTAAGCCAATACATAAGATTAATTAATTTATATTATTTTAAATATATATCAAAATTATTAAAAAAAGATAATGACTATGACACTACGATCATTTCATGGCTGCCCAATTCGTAAAAATTCGAGTTACAGTCAATCTTCAGGTGATTGAAATATTTATCTTAGCGAGGTTTAACGATTGTAGTGTTATACTCATTATCTTTTTTTAATAATTTTGATATATATTTAAAATAATATAAATTAATTAATCTTATGTATTGGCTTAAGTTTTTCATTGTATGATTTGCCTAATAGTGGTTTTATCTCTAATTTAATATAATATAATATTTTACTATAAAATTGGATTCAATCCTAAATCTGATTTTTCCCTGTAAGTTTGGATTTATTCCCTAATATTTTATTATATATATATATATATATATATATATATATATATATAAAATACCTTAAGAATGAGAACCCAGGTTCGAAATTTCCCTAAGACACCTGAAGAAGGCTGGAGTGTATATCAGCCGAAACTTTGTGTTAACAACAAACAAAATGAGGACAAATATCCGTCGAATGTAAATAATGTACATGAGATCAGTGTCACCATCCTTTCATAAGTACATTTCTATTGAACTACGCTTTGCTTGTTTCAATTTATTTTTGAAAAGAAGTTAACAAAATAACTTTATCTTTATTAAGCTAGTGTTTGGAACAAACACTTTAAAAATAGTAGGATTGTATCATAGAACAAGGAACAATCTCAGACAGGTCATTATCAAAAGGGTTAAGCATGGGCCACACTGGGTAATTGACACTCTCACCCCGTGTTAATGTATGCTGTTAAAAGGGCCCTGAATGAGATATTGAATTTGCGGCTTGAGTTCAAATCAAACTTCATACATTTCACAATACCTCAAAGCAAGAGCCTCTTTTTCACATGCTTCTATTGAATGTTATCTGCATCAACTAGCATTCAAGATATTTGCCTCCACCTAAGAAGTACAAAAATTAATCCTTGACTTAAGAACCCTAAAGGTCTGTGAAAAGAGATGAACTTATAAAACATCCTATGATGTCCTTAAGTTCAACTGATACCCCATTGGTGATAAATGTTGTAATGCATAGCAATAGACACAGGGAAGTGTTAACAGCAGGGGCAGGTTGGTTCCTGTTAATTTAGATGATGACTTACAGCCTTACCCCATGATGGTGTACTTCGTGCTTTTGCAAGAAGATACTTCTGACGACGCCTGTTCAGTTTCCTTTGAAATCTAGCCTGAAAAATAAGTTTAAGTATATATATATATAAACATACATATATACACACACATATCAAACAAAGAAGAGAGTAATCACTACTAAAGTTGTAGTAAATATTTAAATATATACATGTTCTTGGTAGAAGCAGTCATATTATGTGCATGCATATAAATGGAAAAAATACCAAGATGTTAACAATGCAGAGAAGCTAAAGTACGGAAAAGTAGAATAACATCTTATTATCATTATTTATGTCTAGCAGAACTGTTAGTGCCTCAGACTAAATATTTTGTAGCATTTCTTCTGCATCATTACATTCTGGGTTCGAATCCATGTTGAGATCAGCTTTACTTTTCCTGTTTTCAGAGTTGATAAAATAAAGCATCAGTCAAGTACCTGGGTCAATGTAATGAACAACTTCATCCCTCTAAAATTATTGGCCCTGTGCTATAATTAGAAATAATTATATGTCTACTTTCTAGGTTTTTACATTTTTTAATGTAATTATCCAATATTAAAGAGCCAGTTTGCAAAATGTCTACAGCTTTCCATCCACCACCATCCTAGCTTAATATCCAGTAGTCCCAACTAATAAGCATAGAGATAACCTAAGCTACCTTAGACTACAGCAGTAAAGTGTCTTTTACTGCCACAATATGAGCCCAATTGACAACATTATGGACAGATTTACCTCTCCTGTAGTATTGAGCTTTATAGCTCAAGTACTTTGAAATGTCTCTTAACCTGGTAACACATCTCAAAGACAACTTCAGCTGTCTTAAGATTTCTACACTGAATTTCTCCTGCTCTCATAAAGCCATGGTGAACACATGTAGCATCACTATGATGAGATATGGTTTTCCTGCCATAGTGACCCCTCTAGTATAAATAACTTGATAGCTAATTTTCCCATCATCCTACCAAAACATTCAAGATTTGGAAGGTTTTCCCAAACTGATATTCCTTTTTCTACCAATCAAACCTATAAATGTTTAATGAAGGGAATTACAGAAGAGCTAAGTATTTCCATAATGATATGGGGGTAGCAATTTTAGTTATCTAACTTTTATAGCTTGTATTTGTTACAAATAGGTAAATACACACAAAATTTTTTTTCTTAAATATGCCTACTTTTTCTTTTTCATCTTCTATCTCTTTTTCTGAATGCATTTTCACATGTGACTGAATGGCTAGCCAATTGCGTCTCTTTGCTCGAGCTGTTGTTTTGTCAGCATGCATTTTGCAGTATGCAAAAAATGGATCAGCAATATCCTGAAATAACAAAATAATCAAAAATTGAAGAATTTTTTTCTACTGTGTCATCACACACAAGACTGATAATTGAAACATTGATAATTTAAAATATTCTCTCAAGACAAATACTACAGTTTATATATATGTAAATATATATATATATATACACACACAGGGTACAATGGCTAAATTGTCGTCATTTTATATTTTTAATTTCAAAAATGTGCATTGTTTGTTTTTGATTTTGTCAACTATACAGTATAATAGGGTCAGTTGGGCACCGTCTGTGAGAAAACAGCACCATGACGCAATTCACCCTGCCAGAAGCTCCAATATGAACATTTCAGTGCTTAGGTGTCAATTTGAGGACAGTGCAGAGGATTCGAAAGAGTTGGATGAGTTTAATGGCGATTGTGAAGGCAATGGCAGCTTGGAAAACTCACTTTGATTGTTCTGATAAGAAAAGAACTCCTGAATTTGTTGGTGAGATCTGGGACATGATTGACAACAATCTCTCCAAGTCAATCAAGTCCATTGCCAGGGACATCGGAGTGTCTGAGTCTCTTATCAGGCAAGTAGTGCATGAAAACATTTGGTGTTCCTCATGCAAGATGAGAAAGGGACAATCTTTATCTCAAGCCACCAAGGACAAGAGGAAAGATCACACTACGAAGCTTTCAAACAAACTCAAGCATCCTCTTCAACTGAACATGCTTTGGTTTTTCTCATATGAGAAAAATTTCTGCCAGGATCAGATGGTAAACACACAGAACAACCATTGGCTAGTTATGTCTCCAAAACATGTACTGAGAGTGATAAAAATCAAACACCCAGTCAACGTCACTAGTGATGATGATGTTATACCTCCATTCATCTTCCCACATGGCTTCAGACTCAACACAGAGGCTTACATCAAGTGCCTGGAGGAGATAGTGCTGTCCTGGGTCAAGAGGGTGGCTGCTGGAAGACCCTATTTCTGGTAACAGGACTTTGCACCATGCCACACAATCAGAACCCAGTTATGGCTGTCTGACAATTTCTGTGACCACATCATCCCTAACATCTGGCAACCTAATTCCCCAGACTGCAACCCCCTTGATTATTATGTGTGGGGAGCAGTTGAGCGAGAGACCAACAAAACTCCTTGTAACACCAAAGATGAAGTGAAGGCAAGGATTATGGCAGCATACACCAACTTAAACAAGGAGTCTGTCCAGAAGAGTTGCAGGAGATTCCAAAGTCGTCTGGAGGCCATGGTTGAAGCCAACAGTGATTTAATTGAATAAATTTACTCTTTAGTATCTGAAGATATTTTAATGTAATTTTGGTAAATATATGTTAAAATGAGATGTCAGTGTTATTTTCATTTTTGTGTAACTTAAATGACAATTTATTCATCATACTCTGTATATATACACAAATACACACACATTAATATTGAACAATGGGAATGAGTGCTCAACACCACATTGATGGATACAGATTTGTTATTTATAGGTTAAGGCTACCATTAGTTTCAGGTTATAAGAGAAATCCCTTAACAATTACCAAACCTGCAACATGGAGCACTGGTGTTTGTCTTCACACACACACATATAATATTATATATGATGGGCTTCTTTCAGTTTCCATCACTTACAAGGCTTTGGTTGGCTCAGGGCTATAGTATAGCACATTTACCCAAGGTGCCATACAGTGGGATTGAACCCAAAATCATGTGGTTGGGAAGTAAACTTCTTAACCACACAGTCACACCTGAGCCTGCCTTCATTTTTAGAGTATAACAGGGATTATTGAAAAAATGTGATTTAGAAGTTTTCATGAAGAAATCAGATCATTAATAGTAGTAGTACATACCATTACTTCTTCAGGAGGAGCTTCAGCTAATAAACCTTCTCGTTGAGCACTGCATTAGAAATTAACAAAAATATTTTCAGATGGAGAAAAATCAAAGGGCTTTGCAAAGACTTTTGAGAAATTATTTATGACTTATTAAAAGAAAATTAAAGAATTATAGTATAATTAATGAAGCTGAAAATATGATAATTTGAGGAATTATTTTATTGTAGCATGTTTTCACTATGATGTGAAAACCATTCATCACAAGATTTTATTAAAAGATTGCATTACAATTAATCATGGATGTACACATGGCTGTATTATTAAGAAGTTTGCTTTGCAGCTACATTTTTTTGAGCTGGAATGCACTGCACAGCACCTTAAATATCTTTTACCATAGCCGTCTGTGTATCATACACACATATAAACCATTCACAGGTATGATGCTGTGGATTTATTCCACGAGAAAATTTCTTCGTATACATATTGTACTGACAACAAAATATATTGGAGTGAGACAAACATTAGCCCAGCAGTGACTCCATGCCTAAAAATAATTCCTCCCTACCCAACATATAGAAAATTGTGATTAATACATTCACTGATGTTACAGAAAGCTTGTTGGGCTGTAATAAACTCAGTGTATGCAACTGAAGCAGAATTATATGAAAATCATCATTTGTATACCATACTTAACGTGTACATACATCTGAAAGGCATGATACTATAGTTTTTGTCGGAGAGAAACTGGTTTCATTGACATGTATCAAAAACAATAAGTGTTACATGCCCTGCTCTGCTTAAACAATTAAAGAAAGAAAACACTGAAGATATTGAAAAATGATATAAATTGTTATTTAAGAGTACACAGCAGGTTGAATTTAATAATAGAGCAACTGTGAAGGGTTGAAATGTTGTAAACATTGATTGACTCTGTATTGCACTTAACTTACAATAACCTCAACCACCTAGTGTTAAATAAGTATACAGTTCACTACTTTAGGGAACAGGAGCATTGTATAATCAACAAATGTTTTATAAGCTGGAAACTGGAGATGGCATTGGGAAGTTATATCATTGTATATTTTTCCTGAACCGCAACAAAAGGATAAAGATTATGGTGATGCATCAATAAATCCAATGGATTACAAAACATTATTATTTTCCTTTTGAAGGAAACAGAAAAGAAAATAAACATTCTTAAAAACGTGTTAAAAAAACTAAAAGGAAAACCACAGAATAACGATAAGAATCTTACCAAGTAACATGGAAGTAAGCCCGGCACATTCCTGCATCACAGCTAATACACACTCCAGTTCGACTAAAGCGGTTATCTTCACATAATGAACAGTCCTAATAAAGAAATAACGATAGTATTGCAGTATTTCAGTTGAAAAACCGTTTTAAATCAACACAGCAATTAACAGATAAACCATCCAATCATACACATGCTGCAAAACTGAAAAGTAAGCTTTCATAGTTCTAGAAGGGCAACAAACCTGACATTTGAAGGGACTCTGTGACTATTGATATATATATATACATACATCCAGCGCTGCCCCGACTGGCCTCGTGCCGGTGGCACGTAAAAAGCACCATCCGTTCGTGTCCGTTGCCAGCCTCACCTGGCCCTCGTGCCGGTGGCACATAAAAAGCACCATCCGTTCGTGGCCGTTTGCCAGCTCTGTCTGGCACCTGTGCGGGTGGCACGTAAAAAGCACCCACTACACTCACGGAGTGGTTGGCGTTAGGAAGGGCATCCAGCCATAGAAACACTGCCAGATTTGACTGGGCCTGATGAAGCCTTCTGGCTTCACAGACCCCAGTAGAACCATCCAACCCATGCTAGCATGGAAAACGGACGCTAAACGATGATGATGATATATAATACTTAAACATATAAAAGGGAAATGGAAAATTAATTAAAATTTTCACTTCCAGTGGCCTAACGTGTAAAAATTTAGTCCCAAAAGACTATGAATTAGTCATAATATATAGTGTACATTTAAACACATAAGGAATCCACTCGTGGAATTCAACACACTAGAAAGAACAGCTAGGTTCTATAACCACAAAAATTAGGGATAAAATTCGACAGGAACGAAATGAAAAATAAAAACATTTTACCATCAAGTTTCCTGGACCAATTGGTTTCTGATTTTAGTTTAGCAAGCAAATAATATTTGCTCACGAGGTGAAATCATTGCCAACAGGTACACTTTGGGTTAACCCAAGGTGTACCTGAAAATCAGAAACCAATTGGTCCAGGAAATTTGATGTTAAAATGTTTTTATTTTTCATTTCGTTCCTGTCGAATTTTATCCCTAATTTTTGTGGTTATAGAACCTAGCTGTTCTTTCTAACGTGTTAAATTCCACGAGTGGATTCCTTATGTGTTTAAATGTACACTATATATATACATACATATATATATATATATATATATATATATATATTTTTTAAATAATAAGGGTGAAAAATTGAATATTAATTTGATTAATATCAATTTAAAACCAATGGTCTAGCATATTAAAATCTGAAGATTCAGAAAAATTATATTACATACATATAAGAGGGATGACCACTACATGGACATCCATTATGCTAGAAGTAGATCCGCTATGGTCTTACCACTAAGAAAGGAATGTTCTCAAGAAAAATTTAGCAAACGCCAGAAGGTAAGCGAGCAAGAAAATGAAAAGAAACAAAATATAGATTAAGTACAAACTAGTTTCGCTATTACCACTTACGTAATTGTCCGTAGCTCATCAGTATGATCATCATTGCAAATATAATTCGCAGAACTATACACGAGACGCCCGCATGAAATTGAACATGTATACAGTTCTACCAATTACGAGGACTTTTAAAAGATAACCCCAAGTGTAATTGGTAGAACTGTATACATATTCAATCTCATGCGGACGTCTCGTGTATAGTTCTGCAAATAATATTTGCAATGACGATCATACTGATGAGCTATGGATGATTACGTGAGTATTTATGTAAGTGGTAATAGCGAAACTGGTTTGTGATTAATCGATATTTTGTTTCTTTTCATTTGTCTTGCTCACTTATATTCTGGCGTTTGCTAAATTTTTCTTGAGAACATTCCTTTCTTAGTGGTAAGACCATAGTGGATCTACTTCTAGCATAATGATGTCCACGTAGTGGTCATCCCGCTTATATCATCATCATCATCATCATCATCGTTTAACGTCCGCTTTCCGCGCTAGCACGGGTTGGACGGTTTGACCGGGTCTGGGAAGCCAGGGGCCGCACCAGGCTCCAGTCTGAATCTGGCAGAGTTTCTACGGCTGGATGCCCTTCCTAACGCCAACCACTCCGTGAGTGGATTGGGTGCTTTTTACGTGCCACCTGCACAGGGGCCGGAGGGTCCGGCATCGTCACGATCGGTTCGAGCATTTTAACGTGTCAGCGGCACATGGGCAACGAGGTCCGGGGTACTTTGGGGATCCAGGGTACTTTGGGGATCCGGGGTACTTAGAATGAGTAGGGGGTATGTGGAATTGCTGCAGAAAGCAGCCCGGGTCTTTGTAGTCACAGCATTTATCATCACTGAGTAACGTAATTAGGTAGAGGAAAGAAATACAGATATTCTAGAGTTGAGTTGGGGAGGGGGAGGTCCAGTTGAGGCGGGTAATATAGGAGGGCAACCAGTGGGGAAGGTTGGGGTAAGGAGGAACGATGGCAGGAAGGGTTGGTGTAGGTTCCTAAGAAATAAAAACATAGGATATACGAGGCGGGAGGGTGCTAAAGGGGATAGTCGGAATGAGGCAGTGTCAGGAGGAAGCATAAGATCGGTGGGCAGTTGATGAGCTATGGCGCTAGCAGCTTGTCTTTTCACAGTGAAAGCATATGAGGAGAAGGGGTAGGGGGGGGAGGGGGAGGGAGTAGGGCGTACCCGGTGTAGATGAGTAAGGCGTATCCGGTGTAGATGGTGAGGACAGGGTATACTGGTATTGGTGGTGGGAGGTGAGGAACAGTGTTCACCGGTATTGGTGGTGGGGGTGAGAACAGTGTTCATCGGTATTGGTGGTGGGGGTGGGGGGGCGGGCGCACCGCCAATGGCTGAAATGGCTGAGAGATGGGAAGAGATGGGAAGAGATAGGATTACGGCTTGAGGTAGCCTGGCCTAAGGTTAAATTTTGTAGAGAGAGATAGAAAGATAAATCAAGTTATGGCGAAGGCTTGAAAGTAGCCTAAAAGGTTAAATTTTCGTAACAATGTATGAAGAAACGTAGTAACAACGAATAAAATAGTAAGATAAATTTTTAAGAACTTGCTGCGGACATCGAACGGGAGTTGAAATTGAATTGGGAATTTAAATTATAGAATCGTAATGGTGAGAGGAGGAAAAAAGACCGCCAATGGCTGAAATGGCTGAGAGATGGGAAGAGATGGGAAGAGATAGGATTACGGCTTGAGGTAGCCTGGCCTAAGGTTAAATTTTGTAGAGAGAGATAGAAAGATAAATCAAGTTATGGCGAAGGCTTGAAAGTAGCCTAAAAGGTTAAATTTTCGTAACAATGTATGAAGAAACGTAGTAACAACGAATAAAATAGTAAGATAAATTTTTAAGAGTAGATGTATATATATATATATAGTTGAAATTTACAGAAAAGCAAAAGACGAAGACAGATACATAAACAACAAACAGGTATATTAGTTTGACGCTCAGGAAGGCGAGAAAGTCTTAACAGAAAGGAACACAAGGAAATAAACAGAGAGAGAATAAAAAAAGCTTTTGGAGCTAGCAGACGATATATAAATACACATATATGTATATTATATATACAAACACAAACGCATTACATATATATGCATATATGGGTACAGGACATCACAAACAGTAAACAACATGAAATACGAAAACAAATAATTTGAATACGCAAACAACAAGAGAAACAAATGGAAAACAGGACAAGTAACATAGAGAACGACTCTTCATCAGTTGTTGGCTGCCTATCTACTCCTCATTTCAAGTATTGAACGACAATATGAGTCTTCAAAGGCAGTTGCTCCCACAAAAGCCAAAATAAAATTTGGGATTTTATGGATGGTCAAAGTAGATAGATAGATAGATAGATAGATAGATATAGATAGATAGACAGACAGATAGTCTAAAAGAAACATTGTAGCAATTGATAAAGAATTAATTACTTTGGCTCCCCATCTTGCATATGGCATTTCAAATAATGTGACAGCACTCAGTCGGTCAACATCTCCAAATGCTACACCTGGGGTATATAATGCACACACCAAATGAACCCATCTGAAGAAAAACAAAAAGATTAAAATCACCAATGAACCAATGATTATAAGTAACATCAATT
Source organism: Octopus sinensis (assembly GCF_006345805.1). Classification (NCBI taxonomy): domain Eukaryota; kingdom Metazoa; phylum Mollusca; class Cephalopoda; order Octopoda; family Octopodidae; genus Octopus; species Octopus sinensis. The sequence continues at coordinate 96,294,127 of NC_043000.1, forward strand.
TTATCAACACCTTTTTACCATTATACTGATGTCTTACATGGGCAGAAGGCTTACATGATTTATATGGGAAAGGGAATACATTTCTCAATAATAGGTGAAATGACTACATCATTTAATTTGGAGGAGAATGTAAGCATTGAGAAGAAAACTGTAAAAAAAAAACCTGTGAATTAAGTCCTTTGCTAGACCTGTTTTGCACTAAGTTAATGGTACAGAATCATGTTACTTTTGCTGTTTAAAAATCCAATGAACCAATGATATTACTCCAAGTTATTTAGAATGGTGCTCTAACGTTCTCAAATATTCGTCAGCTCTTTCTTTCAACTATATAGAAAGTTGATTCCCAGGAGAAATAGTCAAAATGACTTGTATCTACTCTGGTATCATCTTAATTGGGCTTTTTATCTATCATTAGGGGGATGGAAAAATAAAATCAACACTGTGGTATTTGAAATAAGTTTAATATGGAAATAAATAAATAAAATAAAACAATCAGATATTTTTTATAGCACACTAAAAAAAAAAGGATATTTTTATAGTATATAGACTAGAAATTCACTAGCTATGCTGCAATAGGAAAACATTTATAGAATTGATATGCTTCTGGCTAATTGGAAAACAGCAAAAAGTGAAAGACACAGAAGAATTTGCATGAGGTTTGTAAAATGTAACTCTCGGAGTAAGTAGATTAACATCTCAGTGCAACAGTATGTATTGTATAGTTACTATTTATCAGTGGTTCTTAACCACTCTTTTTTTGTAGCATCCCTTTTCAAGTAGTAGTTATGCCTAGTACCTACCTAAATAGCAAGTGAGGTATCACTACTAAACTAACTTAACCTAGAGGATAATTTATAAATTTTACTCAAAAAACGGATTGTATAGGCTTTTAATAGTGAAATGATAAAAAATGAAGGAAGACAAAAGTTGTAAATTTACTTTAAACATTGCAAGTTAATGACTTCCTGTGTCTGAAGAGACCTGGCTAAATTTTATAAATCAGGTTGAGCAACTGTGTAGATTCTACACGGTTATTTGAAACAATCCAATGTATAGAAATGAAGAATAAATAAATGACACATGATGGATGGTGTGATAGAAGTAATGTAACCAAGAATGGGTAATTTAAGAAATAATACATTATATAGTTACTTAATCACCTGTGCAGAGAGGCATAGTACAAGTAAGCTGGGCTCATAACCCAGAGTTCTGTAGACTGAAACTAACTCTGAAGAAATGCATACTATTTTTTGATATTTAGACATTGCAACTGAATCATTTACAAATATACTAACTATATACATGTATATATGCCTACAGGGATACATACAAATTATATTATGCAACAGAAATATATACAGGGTCAAGGGGGTCACCAACAGACTAGGGTACAATAAAACCCAAGTTGCATAGTGGACATAAATAACAACAGGACTTGTAGCAGTGGTTCTCAACCAGGGTCCATATGAGATTTTGTTAAAATTTATCTGCAATAATTGGTTATACTTCAAAAATAAAAAATATATTTTAACAACAATTATTAATACTATTTAAGTATACAAATATAAGATTCTTTTAAACATTGAGGATCTAGTACAGTAAAATGGGAATTAAAGCAGTCTATAGGACAAAAATGGTTGAGAACCACTGGTACATAGGATATATAGCATATATATCCAGCCAAGATATTCTGTTTTATGTTCAAACTGGCCAGATTTAGCCTCTCACACCAACCTTACAGTGTCATTCTAAAGCTAAGCAATCACACCACCGAAATCTCAAAGCTATGAAATAATGCATGATTCATTCAAAAGAATGTGAATAAATAAGCATCACATTTGACAGAGTAATCCGGATGCTAAAGGGTTAGTTTGTTTTATTGATAAAGAAAATAAAATGAAGAAAATCTAGAAGTGAGATTAAGGATAGCAGAAATTATATTTTGGTTATACTTACTTGCCTGCATCTGTTTCTTTAAAAATTCCACCATAGTTTGGACATAATTCGCAACTCTATCAGGCAGGGAAAGATTAAAGAAACAAAAATAATAACAAATAAAAAAGGGTTAATTTCTTTTCATCTTGCAAATCTTTTATCTTAGAAAAAGATTTATGGGTTAAAACAAAAAATATATTTTATGGATATTGGAAGGAGAAAGGTAAAGCTGACATAGGCAAGATATGAACTCAGAATATAATGAGACTTAAATACCACTAGGTAATTTACCTGGTGCTCTATTGATTCTGCAAATCTACTGTCCCATTACTTATGGTCATTGATAATATAATTATTCTCATCAGTACTAACTGCCCACTTTATGTTTAAATGCTATTTAATATATGATGTATTAAGGCAGCAAGCTGGCAGAATTGTTAGCATGCTGGACAAAATGCTTAGCAGCATTTCATCCGACTTTGTTCGGAGTTCAAATTCAGCGAAAGTCAACTTTGCCTTTCATCCTTTTAGGGCTGATAAAATAAGTCCCAGTTGAGTACCGGGATCAATGTAATTGACTAGTCCCGTCTCCCAAAACTGCGGGCCTTGTGTCAAATTTGTAACCAATATGATATGATGTATTTGTGAGCCTTATTGGTGTTCCCACTAATAAGACTCATAAATACAACATACCATACTCAGGTATGATAAACATTAGGCTGTTTATTATACCTGAATAAAACGTTCTTATGTTGCCCAATGTGGCCATCGAAATCCTAGCTGTGACGACAAATTTGCTGTCACCTGTTATTGAAATAATTTGCAAAATGAGCTCACAGAATACATTTCTCTGCATGCACTTCTCAGGGATTCCTCCTCATTTTTTTAACATCCACTTTTCCATGCACATAATGTGTGTGTGTGTGCGTGCGCACCTGTCTGTCTGCATATGCATAAATACATACATACATACATATATTCACATAGGCATGGTTATGCGGTTAAGAAGCTTGCTTCCCAACTATGTGGTTTCAGGTTCAATTCCATTGTATGGCAACTTGAGCAAATGCATTCTATTATATCCTTTGGCTGATCAAAGCTTTCTAAGTAAATTTTCTAGACAGGTGTGTGTGTGTGTGTGTGTGTCCTTGTCTTGATATTGTGTGATGGTTGCAAATGAGTGTCATTCCTTTCTATTCCTCTGCAAAAAAACATTTCTGATCATGGAGAAATGTTACTTTGCAGTGAAACAGACAAGGGTTAGTGACAGGAATCAAGTTGTAGAAAATCTACTTCAATGAATCCCTTCTGACCCATGCAAGCACAGAAATGTGGACATTAAAATGATGATATACATACATCCACACACACAAGTATTCCTTTGTTTGACTCTAAAGCCTTGCTTTTTTCCTGCTTCAATGTTCACACCTGACATCTGACACAGGAAACTCAGGGTAACCCCAGAATGAATCCTTAACCATTAAAAATGAATGAATTTTACGATATCATAAACATTAAGTATTTGGAGTTACAAGCAACAAGTATATTTATTTTTTCTTTTGTTTGTATATCAACACATTATAAAAGACAAAACCCAAAATCTAAGTTTCGTGACTACTTACAGGTTTAACACCAGCTTTACAAGCATCACAAAACCAAGGTTCTGTACTTGCAGATGATTCTGTGCTTGCAGCAGACTGGTTATCACTAATTCCATAACAACCTGCAGTGAACAAATTTTTGTTGACATAATCAATACAGAAAGTTTAAGTCATAAAATTCCTTTGTAAATATAAGATCATTCATAATAAAACAAAGCCACAACAACAATTACATTATAATAATAACAACAAGAGCACTCAGAGAGCATAAACCTCCGCCAAGGCAACACCAACGCCCTCTCAACAATTAGCCGGAGATGATTTTTAAAATGAGAATATTTGAAATAAACTTGACTGCTCTCTCAAACACAAAATACTAAAAACGAACCCGACCACTCTCAAAAATTAAGTAAAAAACCAGAAAAATAATCCAGAATCCTTGTTTGGTACCGGACTGATCCCAATGGTAATGATGGAATGTGAAGGTAGGTGTGCGGGCTGTGTTTGTAATGCTATGTGTGTGTCATCTGTGGTGGGAACAGGGAAAATTTTCTCTATGAAGGACTCTTTAAGTCTATCCACTGATATAGTGTTTTTACGACCATTAAAGTCTATAGTGAAACATTTATCCGTATGTGAAAGAAAACGGAAAGGACCTGCATACAGTGCTATTAACAGAGGTTTAACAACATCATTGCGCACAAAAACACGAGTCCAAGAAGTAAAACTTCCTTCAGGGTAGAGCTAGAAATGCAACTGTCAAGTAAGTGAGAAGGTTTAAACAGGAGCGATATATTCAAAATTGGTAAAACTAAAAATTGTCAAGGATAAATTAAATTTATTACTGTTACTGAATATGTTAGTGTTATTTAATTTCTGAATGATTTTGCTGCCGTTTGTTTATGTAGTTTGATTTCTTTATCCATCAGTTTCTACTAAGATAGAGACATGAGTAAAATTAATAACAGAGAAACGAAAATAAAACTTTGGAAACAGCAACACCACCAAAACTTATGTGGAAACCACGGGCGAGCTTTCACGGGAGATAATCAGGGAAAGACTTGAAAATCAATGTAAGATCGTAATACTTCATGTAAAATAAATATACCAAATAATCCAGAATCCTTGTCTGGTATCGGATTGATCCCCAAATCTAATCAGTTTGTGCTAGTCACAAGGTCAAACATCCCTGAAAGTTTCATCCAAATCCATCCAGCAGTTCTGGAGATATCTTGTCCACAGACAAATAAACACGACTGAAAACAATACCTCCACCTTCGCTAAGGCAGAGGTAATAATAATAATGATAATAATAATGGAAGCACTCCGTCGGTTACGACAATGAGGGTTCTGGTTGATCCGAATCAATGGAACAGCCTGCTCGTGAAATTAACGTGTAAGTGGCTGAGCACTCCACAGACACGTGTACCCTTAACGTAGTTCTCGGGTAGATTCACCGTGACACAGAGAGTGACAAGGCTGGCCCTTTGAAATACAGGTACAACAGAAACAGGAAGTAAGAGTGAGAGAAAGTTGTGGTGAAAGAGTACAGCAGGGATCACCACCATCCCTGCCAGAGCCTCGTGGAGCTTTAGGTGTTTTCGCTCAATAAACACTCACAACGCCCGGTCTGGGAATCGAAACCGCGATCTTATGACTGCAAGTCCGCTGCCCTAACCACTGGGCCATTGCACCTCCTGATAATAATAATAACAATAGATGGAATACCAGGCAGTGGCTCTCAAGGTTTCAGATCTTAACTGATTGGAACTGTTATCATGTACATGCTTTGCCTTGGTGTAAAAGATGGGCTACATCAAATATTTCCCTCAATACTACATATTTGCTTGACCATAACCAGTTAAGCATGTCCTTTAGTGGTTGATGATATGTGCATAGTATTCAGGATACCATAAAAAGACAGAAAAGTGAACAATAAAAAAGCCATAAAATGAGGAAATGGTGCATAGGTATGTCAAGAGCACTGAGTTCTGGAAAGCATGGAATTTTTGAAGGATGCAGTATTCTGACAGCTGTTAACTGATGCTGGTAGTATATTCCATACTCCAACAAATCTGATTGTGAAAAAGTGGTTTCTGAAAGTCATGGTGCTGTGTTGTCTTTTGATTTCATAAGTATACCCATGAATGGTTGAGATGCTGAATTCAAAAAACATAGCCTATGTTGTTGTTGGAAAGACAGTGAATAATCCTATGGGTGTCTAAGTCAGCTGCAAGACATCAAAATTTTATTCATTTGCTTGAAGCCAAAGCTTCACTCTGCTGTTGTTTCAAGATCCACTTATTTATCTTCAGATTATTTTAATATGTAATCAATTTAAACTACAGAAGAGTCAGTGCATTAAAATAAGCTTATTCATTAAAATATAGCTAGAAAATGTAAATACACTCGAAAAGTTTTATAAAATTTTGCATAAAATGTGAGAGGAAGTACTCATCTTTAATAGTCAAGACAAATATATACTTTCTCCCTTTGAGAGACATTCTACAAGGTAGAACAAGAATGGCTTCCAGTTTCCCATTTTTTTAAGAAGCCTAGATAAGCCCCTATCTGGCTCTATAATCTCCAGACAGATTTACTAGTAGATACATTAAAAAATACATTAAAAAAAATGCAAGAATATAGCCCTTACCCTCATGAACAGATACACCACAATTATCACATTCAACAATTTCATCATCTTCTTCACTATAAATAAAGAATAAGGCATAAATATAAAATTATAAACAATAAACAAAGCATAACATTAACCCTTTTGATACCAACCTGGCTGAAACCACTTCTGGCTCTGTAGTAAAAATGTCTTGTTTTTAAAAGTTCTCAATTAAAATCTTCCACCAAACCTTAGCCACAATTTAAGTTCCTAACACTAGCTTAATGATAACTAAGTTATTTTACTAAATTCTTTGTTATATTTAAAATTATTTGGAAGAAACACAGAGCACTTCAACAGAAATATGGTAACAAAAGGGTTAATAAAAAGAAAACAATTTCATGTCTCATAATGGCTTATGAAGTATGAATGATAGAATTTTGAGATGTTCTTTTATTCTTTTACCTGTTTCAGTCATATGACTGCAGCCATGATCGAGTACCACCTTAAAGGATTTTAGTTGAAGAAATTGACTGCAGGACTTATTCTTTGTAAGCCTAGTACTTATTCTACCAGCCACTTTTGCTGAACTGCTAAGTTACAGAGACATAAACACACTAGCATCGGTTGCCAAGTGACAGCAGGAGGACAAACACAGACACACACATGTACACATATATATATACATGCAGGTGCATCCAGTCCACACTGTAAAGTAGTTGGCATTTGGAAGGGCATCCAGCTGTAAAAACCTTGCCAAAACTGACCTCGCCTGTGCTTGTGCCACATAAAAAGCACTAAGTCTACTGTGCTGGGTGGTTGGTGTTAGGAAGGGCATCCTGCTGTAAAAATCCTGTCAAAACAGTCACAGAAGTCTACTGCAGGCTTCTGCTTTGCCAGCTCCTGCCAAACCGTCCCACCCATGCCAGCATGGAAGACAGACAAATGATGAAGATGATATAGAGGGTGTGATGCATAAATTGTCACCATTTTATATTTTTAATTTCCCGCATGTGCATTGTTTGTTTTTGATTTTGTTGACTACACAGCATGGTAAGGTCAGTTGAGCACCGTCTGTGAGAAAAACAGCATCATGACACAATTCACTCTGCCAGAAATTTGGAAACGACATACTGTACTACTTGGCATTTGTGCCAGAAATTCTAATACAAACATTTCAGAGTGTTTGGGTGTCAATCTGAGAACATGTACCAAGAGTGATAAAAATCAAACATCCAGTCAACATCATGGTGTTTAGAGTGATCACTGGTGATAACGACGTTATGCCTCCATTCATCTTCCCACACAACCTCAGACTCAACATGGAGGCTTATATCAAGTGCCTGGAGGAGGTAGTGTTGTTCTGGGTCAAGAGGGTGGCTGCTGGAAGACCCTACATCTGGCAACTGGACTCTGCACCATGCCATACAAGCAGAAGAACCCAGTCACGGCTGCCAGATAATTTCTGCGACCACATCACCCGTAAAGTTTGGCCACCTAACTCCCCAGACTGCAACCCGCTTGATTATTATGTGTGAGACGCAGTTGAGCAAGAGACCAACAAAACTCCTTGTGACACCAAAGATGAAGTGAAGGCAAAGATTATGGCAGCATACACCAACTTAAACAAGGAGACTGTCCAGAAGAGTTGCAGGAGATTCTAAAGTCATCTGGAGGCCTTGGCTGAAGCCAATGGCGATTTTATTGAATAAATTTACTCTTTAGTATTTCAAGATATTTTAATGTAATTTTGGTAAATATGTGTTAAAATGTGATGTCAGTGTTTTTTCCTTTTTGTGTAATTTAGATTCACCGAACCCTTTATATATACAATGGGCTTCTTTCAGTTTCCATGCAGCAAATCTACTCACAAGGCTTTAGTTGGCCCAAGGCTATAGCAAAAGACACTTGTCCAAGGTGCCACACAGTGGGACTGATTCTGGAGCCATGTGATTTGGAAGCAAGCTTCTTACCACACAGCCACACATGCACCTATCATGACAAATGAAGATGATTTAATACCTTCAGGGCTCTCAGTAAATGATCGTGCTTCCACAATTATTTTATTTTCTTAACTCTTTTGTTACCATATTTCTATTGAAACACAGTCTTTGTTTTGATTACTTTTGAAAATAATAAAGGATTTATTAAAATATCTTTAGTGAGGCAAACATGAAAACAGAACTCAATACAGGAGTATATATATATTTTGTTGCTATTAATAATTGGTAGAAGTTACAGAGCAACTTAAGGGCTGAGAGTTATGTGCATTGACACTTACCAAACTGGTTTCAAATCAAAAGGGTTACATTTATAAGCAAGTGATAATGATATTTCTCTGGATTGTTCTAGAACTGTGTCATTTCTTCGCTGGTGTTTTGCATGTAAAATAGCATGAAATTTTGATGGGAGGTTTTAATTAAGATCATTTTAAAACAGGGGGTTTGTATCATAGAACCAGAAAAGGTCTCCAATGGGTTGGTATCAAAAGAGATAACAAAAAAAAAAAAAAGAATATTGCTTTTCTAATTGTGTACATCGTTTAGTTAGAAAATTCTGAAGGAAAGCACAGTACTCTTCCATGTTATGTTTTCCAACTGAAATTTTAACTTTGTTGTTTTGTTTGTACCTTATGATGAATTATTACTACTTAACTTACAAGTATAAAAATCAAAATACAGCCTTTATCATTGGTATTCATCATTTCATATTTGAACTATCAAAATAGATGTATAAAAATGTTCAGTTAAGTTGCTGTAGATCATTAGTCGGTCAGCTGAAAGGAGATTGGCAGGGGAGGGGGGTATTTTTCTATGTCATCATCAGTAATGAACTATCAAAGATATTTTTTTTTAAATGATGTGTATAACATTTACAATGTATGGACAAATATTGAATGGCAACTAGCTGAAATATTTTGTGTCAGAGAAACTTCTTGAAGAGACTTATGTGTTTAAAAAAACACACTTTTTCATATTCATTACAAATATTACACAGAGTTATTTTCCAGCTATAAACTGATGTCACAAGAATGAAAGCATGTTCAGCTCACAACTGAAAATAGTAGTGATATATAAAGTAAAGCAGAACATTATTTATCCAAAATATGTGGGTCCAGAATGTTTTGGGATTTCAGAATGATTGTATATTTATATCTATAAATTATTGCATGTAAATTTTAAATTTAAGTAGACTGCAAGGAATGGAGCCATCTAAGTTACCTAAGAACACACCAAAGATATTTGATAACACAAGCACACTCTCACACACACACACATATGGAAGGTAAAAATATGTAAGATTCCATTTACCTAATATCACCTAAACATACACAACAGATGAGAATCTTGATTTGACCAGCTTTGGTTGGAATTGGTGTAGCTGAAGTAATGACATTTCCTTGGAGAGGCTACAAGTAAGAAACAGATTGATAAAATATTAGAATATTAAAAAACCAAGCAAAAAAAATAAAACAGGTAAGAAAATTTTCCTTTTAATATCTTTAGGTTAATAAATTCACATTAGCAGTATTTGTGGAAATTCTGAGTTATTCTGAAAGCTGTAAATGGTTAGAAATTTATAAGAAAACCATGAAATATATGCTTACATATATATCTACATATATACATACAGACACACATAAATATACACATTCATACATTCATGTAGAGAGTTTTCAATGAATATTTCATATACTTCAAAAATTCCTAAGACAAACGTTTTCCAATTCCATATTCCCTTCAGTAAGTACACTATGTCACTCCTTTTGCCTCTCCTTTCCACTATATCACATTCTCCTATGATAAAAATGTTTTATTGCACTCTTTATTCCAACCCTTCTTTCACCTGACTATTTAACCACATAACACAACAGAAATCACTTTCTCCTAGCTCTTATCACTAACACTCTTCTCTGTTTCTGTTTTTCCCCTCTTCCTTCAACTAATCATGTGACAGCATCACATAGTAAGCCTTAGCATATTAACATATAGATATTAAGGACCTTTTACATTGATTTTGAAAGAGGCTTGATCTGAGATCATAGCAAGAAACTTTCTTGATACATAAGAATAAAACATCAGTAACAAGGTCGTACATTTATTAATGTACTTCATAAATTTACACTAAAAAAAAACAAACAAGTCATTCAAATAATAACTATAATAATATCTTCTTCAGCATCAAAATTAAATACATGAACGGAATTTCTAATTATGCTCAGATAAACAGAGAGTTTAAATTATGACTTGGGACCATACTTTGGTCTAATTTATATCAAGACACAATAGTTTCAAAATAAATAGAAAGAATCTGACAGCATTTTTGGTTAGTTAACTTCAGACGTATGTAACCTTTCAGAGATATTGTAATCTTTCTATAGGGGGAGATAATTATGTTAGCTTTATATAGATAGATGGATATAACAAGATAAATATAAAAGAAATAGTGAATATGACTAGTGCTTAATTTTCTTTTCTTTCAGATTAAGTGAGTGAAAGATGTATCTCACCAGGACAGCACACAAATCTATTAAGTAACTTCTTCAAAAAGTGTTGGTGTTACATGAACTGTAATGCGGTACACAATTTCCTGCTCAGAAACACAAAAGTCTACTTTATAAATGCACACATTTTCTGTAATAGGCAAGTGTACATCACAGTTCATTTACTTAGTGGATTCTCTCATCACTGCTTCAGCAAGTGTGGTGAAGAGGTTTAATAATGTCAGTTCTTGAAGAAATAGAAACAGGATTATTGGTAACGATTAGGCAGAGAGAGCTGCAATATTTGGGGCATGTCATCAGTGCCTAGAATCTCAGTACTTATATTCAAGAGAAGATTCAATAGGAAATGAGAAAGGGATAGACTAAGAAGACACTGGTTCTACAACATCATAATATGGACCAGAAGGCCTCTGGCTGAAAATACAACCATGACCAGAATCAAGAATCAATGGAGAGAGAAATATTGCAAGCATCCATGGCCCCTGACATTCAGCAATAGGGATGGGAGTAGAAAGGACAAGATAATAAGAAATATAAGTTATTTACATTTACCAGCTGAGTCTCTGGACATTTGTCGAAAGACTTTTCCGTAAAGACATTAACATCAGTTGATTTGTCTTTGTCACCTAACAAAGGCCCCATCAATGAACTGAGTGTTGTCGTTTCATCTTCCTCCTCATCATCCTCATCATCATCATCATCGTCGTCGCTTGGCTCATGGGCTGCATCAGGGTACTTGAGTTCAGAACCTGGAACACTCCTATCAGAATCACTTGCATCATCTTCTTCCTTAATAGATATGTCACTTCCAGAGTCAGATCCTAGAAATAATTAATATCATATATAATCATAAATAAAAACATTATATATATATATATATATATATATATAGCAATAAGAAAATAGGGAGATCAATAGGTGGTTCATCAACTTTTAGACATTATATTATGTTAACTTATTTATTCATTTACTAAACTGACAATTATGTATATATATATATATATATATATATATATATATATATATGTATATATATTTATATGTGATGAGCATGTGGGGATAAATTATCCAGGTGAGTACCGTCATAGATCTCAGGTATATTCCAGGTTCCAATTAACCACATCAAGTAGTAATAAACATTAATGATTGCTTAGTGTGAGCAATCACACTGTAATTCTTCTGGTGGATAAGTTCAGGTTCGCTTCCCTGGATTATGAATATTTTGAGGAGTGTAAATTTCAAACAATTACAAAGAATACAGAGACTGTACATCTTCAAATTTTTCTTTTAATTTAACAATTAGTTATACAGCATAATTAACTATTAAATTACTACTATAGCCCCAGGTCAACCAAAGCCTTGTGATTCGATCTGGTAGACAGAAACTCAAAAAGGGCTGTTGCATATGTACACACACACACACAGAATTGTTAGCCTGCCAGGCAAAATGCTTAGTGGTATTTCGTCTGCCGTTACGTTCTGAGTTCAAATTCCACCGAGGTCGACTTTGCCTTTCATCCTTTCGGGGTCGATAAATTAAGTACCAGTTACACACTGGGGTCGATATAATCGACTTTATCCGTTTGTCTGTCCTTGTTTGTCCTCTCTGTGATTAGCCCCTTGTGGGTAGTAAAGAAATAGGTATTTCATCTACCGTTACGTTCTGAGTTCAAACTCCACCGAGGTCGACTTTGCCTTTCATCTTTTTGGGGTCGATTAAATAAGTACCAGCAACGCACTGGTGTCAATGTAATCGACTTAAACTCTTTGTCTGTCCTTGTTTGTTCCCTATATGTTTAGCCCCCTGTGGACAATAAAGATATATATATATATCTCAAGACATAATATTTATTTCCACTTAAATATGGATGTTCTATAAGAAAAAGCTATACTGCAGTTGTTACCATGAGAAAAACTCTTATATTGGCTTTTGGTGTTTATATTGCTAGCATGGAAATAAATTCCCACCACCTGCAGCACTAAGCCCATGTATACATCATACACACACACACACACACACACGTGTGTATTTATATCGGTACTTCTTCCTTTTACTCTTTCACTTTCTGTCAATGGTACCATATAACAACAGGAATTATTATTATAGTTATACTGGGCCTGTGTCAAAATTTGAAACCATTATTATGGCTATATGAATTATTTATCAATAATTATTAGTAATGAACATTTATTTAATGAGTCACACACATAAAAGATTATTAATTATCAATATCTGAGTACAAGGATGGTGGTCAGTATCATCAGTCACTATATTTATTAGCCAAAATAGTGTGGACAATCAAGTCAACTCTAGTCTTGTAGTCTTTCCATTTCTTCCAAAGGTCATTTATCAATATTTTTTAATACCAAGTCTAAAGGGATATAACCAAATACCAGTAAGCACTTATGCTTACCACTGCACCAGATCCCATTTTGTTTAGGACAAATAATGACAAAAAAAAATATGTGGCCGATACCAGTGTCATGCAGCTGGCGCATAAAAAGCACCCTTCAAATGTTGGGTGATATGCTGTGCTTGAGAAGACCCGTCAAGCCAAGTGAAGTTGTAGTTGTGGCCGATGCCAGTGTCATGTAACTGGCAGCCATGCTGTGGCACATTAAAATCACTGTTTTGAACATTGGGCCTCACACAAGCAGTGACAAGTGACTGAGACCTTTGGTGATATACCCTGCTGAGAGCGTAGTCATGGCTGATGCCAGTGTTGCGTAACTGACACCTGTGCTGGCAGCACAAAAAGCACCCATTACACTCTTAGAGTGGTTGGCATTAGGAAGGGTATCCAGCTGTAGAAACCGTGCAAAATCAGATTGGAACCTGGTGCAGCTCCTCAACCTACCAGTTTTCAGCCAAACCGTCCAACCCATGCCAGAATGGAAAGTAGATGCTAAATGATGATGATGATATACCTTTCACATGTTTTTCAACTTCAAAGTCACTATCGTCTTCACTATCATCTAATCCTCCAAAATCTATCTGTATAAGGTGCTTTTGAACAGGTTTTACGCGCCGTTTCCGAGGGTCCCGTTGAACTGAAAAGAAAGAAACAGAAAAATAATAACAAAATTTAGAAAATAAATAAGATTTTTACAAAATTAATAGAATGACATAAATATATACTTTATATACATATATACATTAATGCCTCGATATACAAATTAATTTGTTCCTGGAGACCACTTGTAAAGCAGAGTAATAATTCCCCATGGTAGCAATGTTATAAATTGTAATTCAGTCTCAGAAAAATATTTTACCTATAAAATTTATATCTCTCTATATATAATGTTTGTGTGCGTGTCCTTTATACAAATCCACAATTTTTCAGTTAGAGGGCTCGCACTTTCTATGGTCATTCAAAACCGTCCAACGGTGGTCGTGCACTTCTTTACATTTCCCCAGTCACCCCGCAAAGCCATTAAAAAATCAATAGAAGTGACGTTTTTGTGAATTTTCTATCGAAACCCCAATCAAAATGCCCGAAATTTGATACGCCAATTGAATGCCAGCTAGCTGTATGTGATTGGTCGAAGATTTGGACAGTACTCGCGTGTGTGTGCACACGCACGCAGCTGTATATGCATGCACTAGCAGTATGACCTGGCAATGCCGGGTCATAGTGCTATTTCATAAATAAATGGCAATAAAACAAAAATAAGATGTAAAGAATATTTTATGTAAAGTAAAAAGAATGTTAAGATCATTTATAATAAAAAATATTATTATTATACTTGTTTATAACAATACTTGTATTTATATCTAAGTATTATTTACATCTCACAGACATGGGAGTGTGGTAAGAAGTTTATTTCCCAACGTTTGTTTCTATGTTTTAGTTTTTATGATTTTGTTTCTCTTTGTATTCAATGTTTT
>NC_043000.1:96313669-96366169 GCF_006345805.1 Octopus sinensis
TCGTGTAGCTTCGTTGGATTGCCTCAAGTTCTGAGATTAAATTGATACTGGTTGGTGACCATAGCTGAGAGCAATAGTCAATGTGGCTTAGGACAAGTGTCCTCCAGAGGACCATCATGGTTTCCTGGTCTCTTGTTCTAAAAGTTCTAAGAATCCATCCAGTCAGTTGCCTACATTTCATTGCCAATTTAGCAACATGCACATGAAAGGTTGCATCATAGTAATGTAAATGCCCAGGTCTCACACTAATTGTGCCACTGGGATTGCAATCCCTCCAGGTCCAGTGTATTTATTGGGTATTGCATTTAGTTTTGCATGCTGATAGCACAAAGCTTGAAACTTTTCAGCATTAAATTGCATGCTATTCTTTTCAGCCCACTTGTATATTTCATCCAGCTCACATTGCAGGTGCATAGTGCCTTCAGGGTTCTGTATTACCTGTGAAACTTTTGTATCATCTGCATAAATTGTGATCGTGGCTCTCTGTGTGGCTGAGGGCATGTCTGAGAGGGCCATTATGAACAGTAGTGGTCCCAAAACAGTGCCTTGCGGAACACCGCTCACTATTTGCATGTCATTGGAGGTGACCCCATTGGCTACTACCACCTGACTTCTATCCTTCAGAAAGTCATGAAGCCATTCTCCCAGTTTTCCAACTATGCCAAGATCACACAGATTGTGACATATCATTCCATGATCGACTTTATCAAAGGCTTTTGCAAAGTCGAGATATATTACTTCCACATTTGAGTGGTCAAGCAGCTGTTTCAGCACCCAGTCATAGTGTTGTAAGAGCTGAGTTAGGCAGCTTCTTCCTGGTCGGAAACCATGTTGGGTGTCAGGTAGCAAGTCATTTTCTTCAAGGAAGGTGATTAGCTTTCTTCTGACTATTTGTTCCATGATCTTGCTGATGTGTGAGGTCAGAGATAGATCTGTAGTTCTTGGCCTCTGCTCTGCTACCTCCTTTATGAATAGGGCATATTTTACCCTCCTTTAGTTTTCTTGGAAGTTTGCCAGTTGCAAGGAAGCTCTGAAAGAGGGACTGCAGTGGTCTTGCTAGGACTCATTTACATACTTTTAGAAGGTTTGCTGGGAATACATCAGGGCCAGTAACTGAGTTTGGGTTCATTTCATCTATAGCCCTTATTACATTGTCTTCCTTTATATTGATGTAATCAATCATCTTTGCCTCTGTTTTTATATCTGCAGTGATTAAGAAGTCAGTTAGATTGCTGACTTGAAAGTGCCCTAGGGGTGGAGTGAAAATACTTTTGAATTGCTCATTTAGTATTTCACTTATCTTCATTAGATTTCCTGTGAATGTACCATCTTTTTCGAGGAGTGGCCCTATCCTGCAGTGCACCGAAGCTGTTTCTTTGGCAAACTTGTAGACAGTTCTGGAGTTAGATTTTATATTGTCTATAGCCCAGGTATTATATATTAGAAAAAATGTGGTACTCAGAAATCTGAATGGTTTTATATTTACAGATATTTATTAGTATGTTTTTATAAATCATGTTCTTATTACATGTTCTTATAAATCATATATCATATATTAGCGCTTTCGTCCACTCTAGTGGAGTCTTCAAATTGAACAAACTTTTGCAGGAATTTTGACTCTTTTTATAGTATTATTGAGTGTGTAAGGGTGGAGAGAGATATAAGATAGTACAAGAGGGTGAGGAATGGGGAGAAAGTGAGAGAGAGCATGTGTGTGTGTTTTTGTATCTGAAAGGGGTGTTAGAGAAAAAGAGAGACGGAAAGGAAGAAGATGGAGAGAAAGAAGAAAAAAATCTGTTGATATCTTTGCAGCTGGTCAGTTTGTCAATAATAATCGATTCTTGGCTTTTCGCAATGGTAAATCCAACTGGTCACTCTAAGGGTAGAGTATATCAAGCTGTTGGATCAAGTAATGAAGGTCACGGAGATGGTCACAGCCCAACTAATTAGGGAGAGAGTCAGTTTGGATGAGATGCAGTTTGGTCTCGTGCCAGGGAAAAGCACCATTGATGCTATATTTCTGGTAAGACAGCTGCAGGAGAAATACCTAGCCAAAGATAAGCCCCTGTACCTGGCTTTCGTTGACATGGAGAAAGCCTTTGACAGGGTCCCCCAATCCCTTATCTGGTGGTCAATGAAGAAACTAGGGATAGATGAATGGTTAGTGAGAGCCGTGCAAGCCATGTACAGGGACGCTGTCAGTAAGGTGAGGGTTGGCAACGAGTACACTGAAGAATTCAGGGTAGAGGTAGGGGTCCACCAGGGTTCAGCCGTCAGCCCCCTCCTATTTATCATAGTACTCCAGGCAATAATGGAGGAATTCAAGACAGGATGCCCTTGGGAGCTCATCTATGCTGATGACCTTGCTCTAATTGCTGAGTCACTGTCAGAACTAGAGGAGAAGTTTCAAGCGTGGAAACAAGGATTAGAATCGAAGGGCCTTAGAGTCAACCTAGCTAAAACCAAAGTCCTAATAAGTAGGAAGGCAGGCAAACCACAAATCCCTTCAGGTAGATGGCCCTGCTTGATCTGTAGTAGAGGCATAGGTAGAAACTCTATAAGATGTACCCAGTGCAATCTATGGACACATAAGAGGTGCAATACCAAAGGAAGGCTAACTGGGAAGATAGTTTTTGTATGTAGCAGATGCTCAGGAGCAATAAACACTGAAAATGTGCAGAGAACAACTTCTACCACATTCCAGGGAGAAAAACTAGAAGTAGTTGATAGCTTCCATTACCTAGGTGACCAAGTCAGTAGCGGGGGAGAGTGCGCTGAAAGTGGAGCTGCTAGAATAAGAATAGCTTGGGCAAAGTTCAGAGAACTCTTACCTCTGCTGGTGATAAAGGGCCTCTCGCTCAGAGTAAAAGGTAGACTGTATGACGCATGTGTACGAACAGCCATGCTACATGGCAGTGAAACATGGGCTGTAACTGCTGAGGACATGTGTAAGCTCGCAAGGAATGAAGCCAGTATGATCCGATGGATGTGTAATGTCAGTGTGCATACTCGACAGAGTGTAAGTACCTTGAGAGACAAGTTGGACCTCAGAAGCATCAGATGTGGTGTGCAAGAGAGACGACTGCGCTGGTATAGTCATGTGGCAAGAATGGATGAGGATAGCTGTGTGAAAAAGTGCCACATCCTAGCGGTTGAGGGAACCTGTGGAAGAGGTTGACCCAGGAAGACCTGGAATGAAGTGGTGAAGCAACACCTTCGAACATTAGGCCTCACCAAGGCAATGCCTAGTGACCGAGACTTTTGGAAATATGCTGTGCTTGAGAAGACCTGGCAAGCCAAATGAGACCTTAACCTCGTGGCCTATGCCAGGGGTGTAACCAGCCCACTTATGCATACCTTTCCTTCATTGGACACTAAATTCCGCTTGCGAAGACCTGTTGAGGCAAGTGAAATCAAAATCAAATCAAATTCTATGACTGGCATCCGTGCTAGCAGGGTAGAAAGAGCACCATATGAGTGTGATTGTTGACAGAGTGTCTAACAGGCTTCCGTGCCAGTGGCACATAAAAGGCACTATTCAAGTGTGATCATTACCAGCATCGCCTTACTGGCACTTGAGCCCCGTACTAGTAGGGTGCTAAGAGCACCATCTGAGCGTGATCGTTGCCAGAGTGGCTAACTGGCTTCCGTGCCAGTGGCACGTGAAAGGCACCATTCGAGCGTGATTGTTACCAGCATTGCCTTACTGGCACCTGTGCTGGTGGCATGTGTAAAAAGATTCGAGTGAGGTCGTTGCCAGTACCGCCTGACTGGCCCCCATGCTGGTGGCACGTAAAAGCACGCACTATACTCTCAGAGTGGTTGGCATCCAGCTGTAGAAAATCAGCCAGATCAAGATTGGAGCCTTGTGCAGCCATTTGGTTTGCCAGCCCTCAGTCAAATCGTCCAACCCATGCTAGCATGGAAAGCGGACGTATGATGATGATGATATATATATATATATATAGTGGGCTTCTTTCAATTTCTGTCTACCAAATCCACTTAAAAGGGTTCGGTCAGCCAAAGGCTATAGTGGAAGACAGATACAACACTAAATTAAAATAGCCACCTGTGCATGATTCTTCAATCGAAATACATCACTGAAAGGCAAACTTACTGTATTATGGTAGGAAATAACATCTCTTATGGATGTACTATATTTAAAACACAAATATATCAAAAGAAGAGAACAATCATAGCAAGAAGTGAAAATTTGTTTTAAAAACTGTCAAAATTTGACCAAGACAAGCAAATCAACATATGACTACTGATGTACAGATGCTAACAGTGAAGAAAACCTTGGTGGGAAATTCTACAAGAACTCAATCAGTATAAAAGGAACTGTGAAGGTCTAAGAATATCGAATATGGATTTAGGCACTCTAAAAAGCTAATACAGATATTATATATATATATATATTGATAAAAATGTTAAGACAACAAAAGAATGAAAGAGACCTCGATATTAAGTAAATAGAGGAATTTATCTGTAAATGTAATATGTGACAATTATTCGGTAGCCATGATAAAACTCTGAGTTTTGGGTGCCGAGTTATCCAATGGCCAGATAACTGAAGAGATGGTGGCGTGGATTTCCACCTCGGCATCCGAAACTAGGAGTTTTATCATGGCTACCGAATAATTGTCACATATTACATTTACATATATATATATATATATAATTAATTAATAAGGGTGAGAGAATTAGATACTAATTTAATAGTATATCCATTCAACACCAAGTGGCCTATATATATATATATATATATGTATACACACATATATAAATATATACACACACACATACACAGATGTGGAAGATGCACAGGTGCCATAAAGACTAAGGACAGATAGGAAACTGTTTTTCTCAAATACCCTGGAGGCTCCTTAGAGGTAGTATATAGTTTCTGTATGCAATGGAGGAGGATGTCCTAAAAGTGTAGTTGTTTGAACAAGAATAAGATGGAGAAAGTTCAGGGAGCTATTACCTATGTCGGCAACAAACACTCTCTTTCTCCAAATGAAAGGCTGATTGTATGATACTTGTGTACATATAGCAAAGCTTCATGGCTGTAAAATGGTTGGCCCAGAATGCAAAGACTAGGGAGAAATGAAGCTAGTATGCAATGTCAGTGTGCATGTATGACAAAGTGCTAATGCATTTAGAGAAAAGTTAGGCATAAGAGGAATCAGATGCAGTGTGCAAGAAAAGACAACTTCACTGGTTTGGTCATAGTCATGTGATGCATATGCCTCCCTTGCTGTAGCCCCTCCATACCTCCCTCTCCACCTTGCACACTTAGCTACTCCTATATCTCTCAGCCTACTCCTGTCCATATTGATATTTCCCTTCAACTACATCTCCACCCTTGTTCATCACTCACTACATTTACCCCTACCCCCATCTTTAACCATCAGTTATTTCCCACTCAACCTCTTATGAAAATATCCACTCTCTCACCTCCTCCTCCCATGACCCACTGTCCACATCCTCTCTTTTGATCATGTTCTTGTACCTTTGAGAGTGTGCTCTAACAGCCTAGTATTACCTTACCTTTATTTCCTTCAGCTATGTATTTCTGTAACAAGACATTAGTGCTGGTCTTTTGTCATACTTTATCCTTTCAATACCTAGCATAAAGCCACCCACTGCCATCTTATCCTCTCAAATACTACCCACTTAGTAGTGAAGGCCTTTCCCTTTTCATTTGTTCTTTTTATGTCTCGCAAGTTACATAACAACCCCACTAGTGCCAATGGCATGAAAATGGAGATGCACCCAGTACATTCCATAAAGTGGTTGGCATTAGGAAGAGCATCCAGCCATAGAAATCATACAAAAGCCGACTGGAGCTTGATGTGGCCCTACAGCTTGTCAGATCCTGTTAAACTGTCCAACCCATGCCATCATGGAAGGCAAATGTTAAATGATGATGATAATATATATATATCTCAGAGAGGTTGGCATTAGGAAGGGCATCCAGCTGTAGAAACTTTGCCAGATCAGATTGGAGCCTGGTGCAGCCATCTGGTTCGCCAGTCCTCAGTCAAATTGTCCAACCCATGCCAGCATGGAAAGCGGATGTTAAACGATGATGATGTTGATATATCTGTATATATATATATACCTATATATATATATATGGAAATACACACACACATATATATGTGCATACACATACATATATATATATAACCAGGTCAATGCACATAAACACAAATATATACACACACCACACATTTATCTACATGTGTGTGTGTGTGTATAAGGTGGAGCATATATACATATATGGGTATGGTGATGCAAACAGGAAAAATATAACTCAAAATATGAGTATATGTATATTTTTATTAATATTTAGTGCAGTTGATAAATACCAATGCACAAAACTCTTGGATTTTGAGTCACTCTGTTGCTCCTGCTAAATATTAATGTATATATATATATATATATATATATACTTATATATATACACAACGCACACACATACACAACAGGGTCTTTATATGCAAACAATCCATTCCAAAGCCTCTGTTCATTAATCAAAATGTTTGTTACATGAGTAATTGAAACACACATAAAGAGGAGTAATCCATTCTGAGCCATGTCTGAATTCCACATAATAGCATGAAATGATGTTTGTATTTTGTTCATCCATCAATAGTAAATACATAAATATACACACATACACACGTGTGTGTGTGTGTGTGTGCAATCAACTTATTTGTAATTCTCCTTATAGAGAGGTCCAGGTTATTCATTGTTTGATAGGCTCATGGAATTGCTCAGACATAATATTTTGTACAGCAGACTCTTCCTCCACTCCCTCAAAGGCTTTAATGTCTCTTGGAGACACAGCTTCAAGCCATGCTGAGCTCCAAGCAGCATGTGAACAACATGCTGAAATGTCCTTTCAAACAGCTACAATCATTAACACTGCTATTGAGCTTACTTTTCCAATAGTCTTTTAGGGTCACATCATTGGAAGAAGTGGCCTGAATACATTTTCAAAAGAGAGCCTTTGTATAGAGTTTTTTTTTTTTTTTGCTTTTTTCAATTTGAAATGACCTGCTGGTACATGAGCATAAGAGAGGAAGTTGTGTTGGTAGGTAGGAAAAGCACTTTCACAAAACTAAACTATTCTGGTTATTGGTCTATCAAATAAGGAGGGTAGGTTGGGTATTATCCATGATTACTATGGCTAATAGGGGAAGAGTTTTGTCTGTGAGGTACTCATGCACAGTGGGGCAAAACACCTCAGATACCCACTCAGCAAAAAGATCTCTGATCACACAAACTTTGTGCTTTGACCACCACAAAACACCAAGGCAGTTCTTCTAAACGTCTCTGAATGCTCTGGGGTTTTCTGAATGGTAAATGAAGAGATGTTTTACCTTACAGCCCTCGGAAATAAGGTCAACAGGTCTTTCATCAACCTGACTGAACTCTCCCACTTAATCTTTATATTCAAAAAAGCATCTTCGTTTGTGGTTCGTTAATCAAATTTTAGTTCATCATATGAGTTTAGTTTCCTTTAGAAAAAAACGTTCGTTATTCAATTTGTTCGTTAGAGAACAGGTCATATATGTGAACACAACGGTATATATGTGGGTATTTTTTCAATTGGCAAATGTTAGAAAAGTGACTCAAGGGCAGAAAGTCTCATGCATGGTACCTATGAAAAGAAATTTTTAAGCCTTGACTTATTTTTGAAACTTTCTTAATACATACATAAACACACACACGTGTTTGTACATATGTTATATATATATATACATATATGGGTTAGTGCCATGCACGAAACTTTCAACCTTTGAGTCAGTTTGTAACTTCTCTTAATTAGAAATAAAGAGAAAATATATATTCATGTTTAAGTATTCACACACATACGCACATATGTGTGTGCGCGCGCGCGGAGGTGGGGGAAGAAATAAAGAGATGTTCTGATATAGTGTTTAACTTTCGAAATATTTAGAGAATTAATCGACTGAAAAATATTGGAGAATGGAAACTGAAACACACATACACAAATGCATAATTAGTAAATGTATAATTACAAAGCAGAGTTTTTTTTTTTACATTATGCAACATCTTTTATGGCCTATGTCTTCTAATTCTAGTAACCGCGTAAAACTAGTAGGGTTGGAACAAGAATTATATATATATATATAGCAATAATAAAGTCTGGAAGTTTTAATCAATTTTTGATACTGCAGAACCTCATCTTTCAAGAATTACAAGGGTTCTTTTGATGCGTCAATGTTCTGATTACAAGCGCCAATTGGACAGAATTTCAAGAAATTGTCTAAATTGATAGATAATAGCATCAGATCTTTTAAAAATCGGATATCAGCATGATTGATAAAGGAAAATAATATACATCATATAACAAAGGAATATGTCCAGGGGAAATTATTTCTATGAAACTGCAACAAGCTTCTTGTAATGTTGGACTTAGGTAACCCATGGCTGCGGGTGATTTATCAATGATGTGCAAACTTCAGGCCATTTTCATAAAGGCAAAATCTGCTATTGCACAATTCTTTTGTTGATTTTGTTTGTTTGTTTTTTTTTCATTATTCTAAATTAACCAAATTCTTTAATAATTTTAGAAACGAAACTGAAAGTCAAGTAAAAGTGAAAAAAAAATGTACTAATTTATTTCTCGAAATGTGACAATCATTTAACAATATTTCAAACCGAAACACTAATTTCTACATAAAAAAAAAATCAGAACAAAACAATTTTCTATAGAGTTGGTCATAAAAAAAAAGAAACAAGAAACGAACAAAAGGAAAGTTGTATATCTGTTAGCTATAAGTTTATCTGTTTTGAGATTAGAGTTAATGATTACCGAAAGAGGAGATTAGATGCAAAAACAGAAAGGCATTTCCAAGAAATAACCGGCTTTTACCAATTCCATCCCCAAATGTCACAGCAGAAAATTAGAGCCGAAATCCCGTGAGAGTAACAAGAGATGGATGTAAAACAAAGGCATAAACTACTTACGCATTGTTTTATATAAAAAGCCCACACTGGGGTCAACACCGTCTATACTTAAATCTTCAGACATTTTATTAGCAGTTTTCACAATTCCCAGTTGCTAATATTTTGGTTCAACACATAACATAGTGGTATACATAACCGGAAGTTAACCTCTATAACATCGGAGAAAAAACCTAAAATAATTATTTAAGAAAAAAATATATAAAGTCAACATATAAACAGAAAAAATAAAGCATATCATAAATATTAATTTTATTAAATATTTAGGGCTCATAAAATAATTACTAATATTGTAGTAACTGCAGACCTTAAATCTGCCTCCGGTCACTGATCTCAGCCACCGACGTTCGTGAAAGCTTTATCTCTGGTAAATTGTTCAAAGGGGAATTTTGAATTTCAACTAACAATGAAAGGATTGAGTTTGCAGAGTCTGAAGACTCACCCATCTGTATGTATCTTGGAAATAGTTTTATCTTTGTTAACTATTTTAATTTACCAATGTCACTCCTCATGTTGATGATAATTTTAAGAACTCTATTAATGCGAAGGAATATAAGACTCATCTGTTTCTATCAAGAATTTTGTTTATCTCGCTAACGTTTTAGGAACATTTTCCCCTTATTTTCAGAAAAAAAAATCCCAATTAATATTTCCATTAATTAATAAGGTAATAGAATTAACTGTCTCACCTCCTCCTTTCCCTCTGCCCTTTACTCTCCCCCTTAAAAGATGTTTTATTCTACACTTCACGCAAAGTTTTGTTATCCTTTAAAAGTGTTATAATTTTAATTCTGATTACGAAAACGTTTTATAATGTTGAAAGCACTCCAAGATAGCATTTTCAATATGTGTTTATGTTAAAATGTTAATTGTTCGATGTATGAATTTGTCCTAAAGTTGTTTACTTTAACCTCTCACTTCTGTGTCCTTCATGAAGGTTACTTTTGTTAAATATTTTACCTTTTATTTTCATTCATTTATTTTGAAGATGCTAGACTACGGTCACATGCCCTGTTGTTTGTGTATGTTTATTTTATTTATTTATTTATTTTTTTGCTTTCTTAGATTAGTGGGTGTGGAGTTATACTAACTCTTGCTTAAGATGGGATTGGTATGTTTCCAAATTCAAACAAAGGAAAAGAAAAATTATCTAAAAGGAGGCAAATGAAATTAACGTATGGCTTGGATAGGAATTGCCAGATGCTACTGCTAATAATTTAACACAAGCATAGCTAAAGTCCCAATGGGTGGTTGCAAGGAAACCTAAGAAAGTATAAAGTTCATCTGCAAACCAATTATTGGGTGTTGGTTAGTGATGGTGGTGGTTTAACTCCAAATTAGCCATGATCACCCAGGTATATGATGAAAGAATCAAATAATACCGATGAAAGACCCTCCTGTGTGACCATGCCGCCGTCTTTTTAAATAACCAGAGCGATAATGTCTCATTCTTTTCTCTTTTGAGACGTGTGACCATGCCGTCTTTTGAAATAACTAGAGCGATATTGTCTCATCATCCTTTTCTTTTTTGAGACGTTGGGGTGTAATCTGAGTGAGAATTAGCTGGCGGCATAACAGGTGGGCGAATTATTTATTCTCGGCTGTTTATATATCAGATGTCACCATTCCGTGTGTGTTGAAGGTTAGAATCTTTTTGAAAGGTTATCAAAGACTGTAAGGCCTGAGTAGAGAGGATACATGCAATGACGCAATGTTATTGAGAACATTTTCTTGTGCAAGCATTCATTCGAACTGCGACATTATATATGCATTTTTTAAAGAATTATTTTTCGGTCTTTCGCCGATGTCAGAGACATAACAGTCTGCTGATGCAAGGGCATGGAAACATTTTTAGCTTCTAAGAACACATCTCAAAGATTGAGAAACCAAGCTGATAACGACAGCGATTGACATTTTTTTTTTTTTTGAGATAAAAGTTTCGTTGTAATTAAGTGTCTAGATAATAGCAGTAGTAACTGATTAGAAAAATGTAAATCTTAAGAACAAAGAAAAAGAATTGTTACAAACACTGACCAACTTAAGATGAATGTGTTGAATGTAAGAGATCCAAGTCACAAATAACTAGTGTAAGTGAACTTAAATCCAAGGCCATGAGATTATCATCATCGTTTTAACATCCAGTTTTCCTTCACCTATTTCCCCATTGCCAGACATTCTTTTACAAAATATTAGGAATGATGGTCACCATTTCTGTAAGTGACACCTGTGTACAACTATTACTTGATGTCAAAATAAGGAGACACTACTACTCATACATGTGTATATATATATGCACAACGGACTTCTTTCATTTTCTATCAACCAAATTTACTCGCATGGTTTTGGGGAGCTCAGAGCTATACTGGAAGACACCTGCCCAAAGTGCCTTTGTAGTGGCAGTAAATTTTAAACTAAATGGTTGGGAAGCTAACTTCTTAAACATATAACTGTGCCTATCCCTATAGCCATTCCTGAGATATCAGCTGAAAATTGCTGGATTTTCTATAAATGAAGTGGAAAACTATAAAGTATTTTCCAAGATTATCGAGAAAGAACAAAGATGAATATTTTCATATCTAAATAGTACATTGTTAGCATCAGAGGCAGATATGAACTTAAACTTTGAAAAGAGCTTATTTGTGGAAAATTAAATTCTTCTGTGCTAATTTAAAAAATCTTTCTTGCGAGTCTTGATTTACAGATTACCTTGTGATGAAGGAAAGATGAAAGAGCCTCCCAACCACATAGTTCTAGGTTCAGTCCCATTGCTTGGAATCTTGGGCAAGTGTCTTCTACTTTAGTCCCAGTTTGACCAAAGCCTTCTAAGTGGATTTGGTAGACGGAAACTGAAAGAAGTCTTGTGATATGTTTGTGTGTGTTTTAGTGTTTATGTTTGTTCCTCACCACTGCTTGACATTTGGTGTTGGTTTGTTTACATCTCCATAACTTAGTGATTTTGCAAAAGAAGCAGTAGAATAAGTACCAGGCTTATATAAAAAAAAAAGCACTGGGGTTGAGTTGACTAAAAACCCTTTAAGATGGTGCCCCAGTATGGCTGCCATCCAATGGTCAAAACCACCCTTGGTTCTTTGATACTATTTCCCTGTTTTAAAGTTATCTATATTTAAACCTATCAAAATTTCATTTGTTCCAAACACCATCTTAATATTAACAAAATTATTTCCACTAAATTCATCATTATTTTCAAAATCAATTGAAACAAAGGTTGTGTATTTCTCTAGAAATCTGGTAACAATAGGGTTAATATTATCATCACTACTAGCATCATCGTTTAACATTATTTTGTGAAAAAAAAAAGAAAATTATTTTGATGTTTAATGATATTAAGCAAACTAACATGTTAACTGAAAATTTTTCAGCTGGTACCTCTCTATGTGTTTGTTGGCGCTGGAATGGCAGGTGCCTTTTTTTATATTACAAGGTTAGCCACAAGGTCTCTTGATGTCAGGTTAGTTGTCATTTACTTTATTTTTATTTTTTAAGACAATGCATGATTGCTGTATTAATGTGGTTATGAGTAAAATCAGTGTGTACTCATACTGGATTCCTGAGAGCAATATTATATTAGTACAGGGAGGCTTCTCATTTTGGTAAATGTTATGGTAAAGAAAAATTTAGCTATACTTGGGAAGATGTGGAAAGTTAGATTGTTTTGGAAACATGATTCAGATTCAGAAAGATTGCTACATTAAGTATTATTTTTATTTAAATTTCTTTGAGACAGGTGCAGGCATGATTGTGGTAAGAGGCTTACTTCTTGATCAAATGGTTCTGGGTTCAGTCCCACTGTGTGGAACCTTGGGCAAGTGTCTTCTATTGCTTCAGGCTTACCAAAGCCATGTCAGTGGATTTGGCATATGGAAACTGAAAGAAGACCATTGTGTGTGTGTTGACAACTGGTGGTCATGTGTTTATGTCCCTGTAACTTAGCTGTTCAGCAAAAGAGACCAATAGAATGAGTACTAGATTTTAAGAAAATAAGTATTGGGGGTTGATTCATTAGAACAAAAATTCTTCAATGTGGTGTCCCACCATGGCCAAAGCCTAATGACTGAAACAAGTAAAAGAGAAACGATAACAGACATGCATATACTGTTATATATATATATATATATATATATATATATAGCTTAGTTATGGTAGACTCTCCTGTTGTAAACGACAGATAAAGGTTCCACAAGTTTTTGATTCGTTTATAATGATCAAGTCTTTGTGTTATACATCAGCTCACTCCCTCTATCAAAATTGACATTGCCTGTACAGGTACATGGTGTGCCACACATCCAAGAAGAATGTACTGCTTCATTCAGAAACTGAAACTATGATCTTGCAATCATGGATGCAACACTCTAACAACTAGGCCATACAATGTTGTTATGTTATATTCTACCAAAAATGAATGCGATTTCTTGTTTTACTTCTCTTCTTTTCAACAGTAGCATGACCTGGTAAAAACACAAGATTGGATTGATAAGTAGTTTATAATAATAATCATCATCATCGTTTCATGTCCACTTTCCATGCTGGTATGGGATGGACGGTTTGATATGGAGCTGAACCTGGAGCCATGTATTTGGGAAGCAAGCTTCTTACCACAAGTGCTTTGATATGTTTAAATATATTGATATCATATGCAGTCTGTTGAGAGACTTTTTTCTGATTTTCCCGTGATTATCCACTCTGATAGATGCTTACAGTAGTTGTAGTAAGCTGTTGTTGTGAAGCAGCTATTTTTATGAATCAGTCTCCATAAATACAACATCTTCAGGTAGTTTTATTTAAGAAAAATATGTCTTTGTATTTTGGTATTGATATTTCTTTGATGTAAAATGGCGGTACTTTCCATCACTTGCTCTAGTGGCCAGACAGGGAGGAATGTTTGAAGCCTCACCAGATCTGACTGGACTGGTGCAGCTTTCGGGCTCCCCAGACCCCAGTTGAACCGTCCAACCCATGCTAGCATGGAAAGCGGACGTTAAATGATGATGATGATGATGATGATAAAGGCCTTTAACATATTCTGAAACAGGGTGTTGCTAATGTAGTATAATATAGTACATAGTGCATGATATTGAAATATTATTTATCTCTGGAAATCCAAATCACAGTATCCTCTTTTGAGCAGTTTCTAAACATCTTAACTCTTATGACCTTTCACCATATCTATATTAAGACTTCTCAACTACAGAGAAATTTGGCCCTTGACACATCTGGCGCTTTCTATAGTTTTGAAATCCTGCACTATAGAATATCGATCCAAGTTTGGCAAAAAATTGAATACATGAAAAGGCTGTTGCTTGATAAGCAAACTTTCCATCACAAATTTTCTCTTCAGCCAACCCAGGCCATCTCAGCTTGGACATGTTATCTACTGATACTCATATTGTCACACTTCCTGCTCTTTATACCTTGGTCAAGCTTTCTTTAGAATTTTATCCTTCTCTTGAAACGTAACTATTCACAGCTTCCCATCTGTTATTATGGTGATTCTAATTTACTCATTCATCATAGATTATAATGAAATTGAAGATATGAAAATAATCATAAATTTGTAAGTTAACATCTTCTTTCTTTGTATTCTCTAAAAGCTGGACAAAGAGCTCTGAACTCCCATGGACTCAAGTGTCCCCTACACACCAGTATAAGGTAAAATCATTCTTTGTTTAACTCTGTTGCTACCAAGTCATCTGAAACCACCCTTTGACATTTTAATACAAATCTCTTGTTTTAAAGTGATTTAAATTAAAACCTTCCATCAAAATTTCATGTTAATTTATATTGCAAGCATCAGCTTAATAGTGACAAAGTTATTTTAATAATTTTTGATTATTTTAAAAATTAAACAAAGGTGGTGTGAATGACCATAAACATGAGAACAAAAAGTTTAACCTTTTGGTGTTCTGATTACTCTGTCAAATGTAATGCTTATTTATTCATATTGTTTGAAATTAATCCTGCATTAACTTGTGGCTTTGAGATTTCAATGATGTAATTGCTTATTTTCAAAATAACATTGTAGGTAAGTGTGAGAGGCCAGATACGGCTGGTTTAAATGCTAAAGGGTTAATCAATGGAAAAAACCTGATAGACGTTTATTTTTCTGAGCAAAGTATTGTTGTCCAGCTCTGTTACCTTAGTTCTAAATCCCAAGGATCGATATTGGATTATCTGCAAATATAGACTAGCAATCTATCTAGTGAGAAATTTCTCTCTCATCTGCTTATTAACTTAAGGTTGAAACCACACTGCCTCTCTGGAAAGTGTTTAGGAAATGCTTGTTATTTTTAACTATGCTAGAATTTAATACAAACAAAAGATTTTTGATGCTTAATTAAGCTGTAGTTATTTATTAACAACTAGCTGTTGGACCCGGCATTGCTTGTGTTTTGCATGTTGAAGTTAAGCCCAACTCTGACCTTGTATTGAAATCTGCATTACCCATTAAGATGTTATTTCTGGTTTGGCAGGGATTTTACCCGGTTAATGCTTTTGACATACTCCTACATACTGAACCGTCTGAAATCGCAGTCAAACTTTTGGGTGTATTTAGACCTGTTGAGAGTGATGTTTGTTTATTTCTCTCACCTTAATGCCACCCTCTGTACAAAATTGATCAATGTGTCCAAATCTCAGCAAAATCCAAAGAAAAGTGTTAAGGTTATATCATAAAATAGAATCCATGTGACCATTTACGTGAAAATATTCCATTGACTTTTAAATCCCAATACATTATATGAGTAATTGATGTTTCATGTGTCGAAGTGCTTAATTTTACTCTTAGGTCATAATTGCGCATGAATGGGGTATTTTAAGAAATCAATAAGCTTTTACAGGATTCATTCGATTTTGATGAAATTTAACATTTAGGTTAAGTTTATGGTCAGAATCATATAGTTGAATTAAAATTAAACTGGCGAAAGGCAGAAATCATCAAAATTCACTCACAATAAAATAATGAACTGATTTTGAAGAAAATTGAAGAAGAAAAACAACAAATATCTTACAAACTATAGAATTTTCTCAATAAAGCCAAGAGAAAAAGATGTTTTATTAACACATTCTACCAGTATACGAAGTTTAAAATTTTTTAGTTACCTAGAAATTATGTTAAAAACTGCCATTCAAACCGAAAAGATCCCAACTATTTTCTGATTACCTACAGGTTAATTACCCTGCTGCTCTCTTCCTTCCCTGTTCTGTCACTAACCTCCTCCTTTCCAAGACACTCTCATATCCCTCCATTAATCATGCCTCCAATCTTGTCCCATTCACTACATTCATCTCTAAGCATCTGTCACTCTCCTTTTGTACTCTAAAAAAGAACTTATCCATACCCTCTTCCAGATTCTTGCTATTTTCTCCTATACTCATGTACTTGTATCGTAAAAGTATGCTCTAACACCTCGTCACCACCTTCATTGTCTTCACAGCTATTCCCACTCACCTTATATAATGTTGAGCAGCCATGCATCACCTTTATAGCAAGACACTTGTACCTGTCCCTCTGTCATACTTAAGCCTCTCAACACCTGGCATAAAGCCACCACTCTTTCTACTATAATCCCACTCAGTTGAGGGGTCTTTTTCTTTGTTTAAAGGGGATAAACTTGGCCACCAATGTAAAAGTAGATCCAAATGGACCAAGTATATAATACAGTATTTTTCTTGGGTGCATTAGAACAAGTGCTTCTGGACATTTCTATTGTTGTCCTTTATCATAAATATTTCTTACATAATAATTTTAGAAGTGGCGAAAAAAGGGAAAAGGATATTTGCTTTTCTCAAGTTTATGAGAAAATACCAGCATTGCGGTGTGGTAAGTAGCTTGCTTACGAACCATGTGGTTCCGGGTTCAGTCCCACTGCATGGCACCTTGATCAAGTGTCTTCTACTAGAGCCTCAGGCTGACCAAAGCTTTGTGAGTGGATTTGGCAGATCGAAACTGAAAGAAGCCTGTCATATATATATATATATATATATATATATATATATATATATGTTTGTGCCCCCCACCATTGCTTGACAACTGATGCTGGTGTGTTTACATCTCCGTAACTTAGCAGTTTGGCAAAAGAGACTGATAGAATAAGTACTGGGCTTACAAAGAATAAGTCCTGGGGTTAATTTTCTTGACTAGAGGCAGTGCTCCAGCATGGCCACAGTCAAAAGAATAAAAGAATCATCTCTAGGGTTCGTTATCATTGTTAGCATTTCAGTATTTAAAAAAATTCTCCCTCCCTCTCTCTCTCTCTCTCTCATATATATATATATATATATATATATATATATATATATATCGTCGTTTTTGTATCTATGCGCGTATTAATCATATTGGTGTAATGACTCTCCCTAAACACAAAATACACACACAGACACACAGTGTGTAGAGCACAGTAATTGTGATAGAGATATTGCAGAATAGTATTTTGATGGATGAGAACTTGAAGTTCAGCTCCTTCATCCATGACTAGTGCCTCCACTGTTAAAAGTTAGACAAAAGAATGATCCTATTGTTATGGAGCTAAAAAAGAAAAACTAAACACAAATAAGCCTAATGCAAATAATTGCATAAAATACAAAATACAGAGTAAGGAATAAAGTAAACCGAATGGGTTATGTAATAGTCTATTACATAAGACTATTACATAACTCCATTTGTTTATCTTATTCCATGTTCTGTATGTTTTATTCTATGTAAATATCCACTTCTGTTATCTGGCACATTGCCACTCCTTGAAATGTTTATTTGTTATATGCCAAATTCATAAACTCTCATTTCCTTTTGTATTTGTATTTTTCAGTTCTATTCACCAAATATAAAGTACAAAGAACTAAAACACCCCGAAGAACGACCAGACATTTAAATTAATTATGTCTAAGGACAAATGAGCAACATTAGGAAATTTCGACAAGATCTTTTTATTTTATTGGTTTTTTTTTTTTTTTGCAGATCTAATTAGTTATAAAATTGTTTGTACATCAATAAAAAAAGATCTTTCATGAACCAATCCTAATATTTCTCTTTTGTTATTTTCTACAAGCGTTAATTGTTGACCTTGTTAGATGAAGGCAAAAGAAATAGCAAATTTCAAGTCCACTATCTATGAATATTAACCTTTTGCCTGTCCTGTGTATCACATAGGGGATTCCCTGGCATCTATGCATCATAGATGATACACATTCCTAATGTTTTTTCATGTGGAGTGCTCAGCCACTTGCACATTAATTTCACGAGCAGGCTGTTCCTTTGATCGGATCAACTAGAACCCTCGTCATCGTAACCGACGTAGTGCCACGATGTGTAAATGAATTGAGGAAGCAATGTATGCAAGGGAGATAACTTTTGAGGGCTTATAATGTGAATAATGGGAAATGTTTAATTGGTAGCAGATAGCAAGCACACACACACACGTAAAAAAAAAAAGACTTTGGAGTGTGTAACAATAGCTAACATTCAAAACGGCCTCTTGCATGAAATGATGCCAAGTCAAGAAACTGGAAAATTTGATGCATTGCAAATCTTTTCAAACACATACTATCTAGTATATACAAACGAATTCAGACAAATTATCTCTTTTACTTGTTTCAGTCATTTGACTGTGGCCATGCTGGAGCACCGCCTTTAGTCGAGCAAATCGACCTCAGGACTTATTCTATCTGTCTCTTTTGCCGAACCGCTAAGTTACAGGGACGTAAACAACACACCAACATCGGCTGTCAAGCGATGTTGGGGGACAAACATAGACACACAAACATACACACACACACACATACATATACATATATACGACGAGCTTCTTTCAGTTTCCGTCTACCAAATCCACGCACAAAGCTTAGGTTGGCCCGAGGCTATAGTAGAAGACACTTATCCAAGGTGCCACGCAGTGGGACTGAACCCGGAACCATGTGGTTGGTAAGCAAGCTACTTACCGCACAGCCACTCCTGTGCCTACATGATAATTCTAATTTTGGCTCAAAGCCTGAAAATTTGAGTGGTGGGGAGCAAGTTGAGTACATCGACCCCTCTACTTATTAAGCCCATAAAGATGAAAAGAAAATTAAGCCTTGTTAGAATTTTAACTCAGAAGATAAAGAACTAAAAGAAATGCTGCTGAGAAGTTTGCTTGATACGCTAACAATTCTTCCAGCTTGCTGCCTTCTGTTCATAAAAATACTAATAATAAGCTCATTGTATACAGTGAGATGTGTTACAATTCATTGGAAAAGTGTAAAGGTGGGGACAGAAGGGTGTAAAAAATCAAGTAAACAAAGGTAGCAATAATAGCCTAAAGGACATGCATATTACTCAGAATAGATCACAAAAAGACAAAAAATGAATTGTAAAAAAGCCATAAAGAGGAAAACATGCAAAGGTACGTTGCATAATGTCTGAATTTTGGGAAGCGTGCAATTTTTGAAGGAAGCAGTACCCTGACAGGTAACAACCAATTGAGTTGAGACCCCCTTCGGTCATGACTGACCATGGGATTGCACCTAGAAAGTTACCCTCCCAGGCACAAATCCTGGCAAGGTTGTTTATGGAAGACCAGCAGTCACCCATGCATACCGGCCTCCCCTCTCCATGCCACCAGTGTTATCCAAGGGAAAGGCAAAGGCTGATACAGCTTGGCACCTGTGACGTCACAACTCATTTCTACCGATGAGTGAACTGGAGCAACATGAAATGAAGTGTCTTGCTCAAGAACACAACATGCAGCCTGGTCCAGGATTTGAACTCACAACCTCACAATTGTAAGCTCGATGCTCTAACCACTGAGATATGCGCCTTCACGAACAACCAATATGGATAGTTTATTCCATGCTTTGATAGTTCTGAGCATGAAACCATGTTTCCTGAGGTCATGGGTGCTATGCTGCTGTTTTTTTTTATTTTGTAAGAATGAATTAGACTACCATCATGAGCTATCTATATATTGGTTTTAAATTTTGGCACAAAGCCTACAAGTTCAAGGGAAGGGGTATGTCGATTACATCGACCCCAGTGCTAAACTGGTGCTTATTTTATTGACCCCAAAAAGGGATGAAAGGTTAAGTTGACCTTGGCAGAATTTGAACTCTGAATGTAAAGACAGATGAAATGCCACTAAGCATTTTTGCTCTGCACAGTAACGTTTCTGCCAGCTCATTGTCTTCATGAGCTCTACATATATTATTAACTCCAGACAAGAAGGTTTTAAGCATTTCAGCTTACCTTTTGAGTTACAGAGGAAAAAATAATTTGTTAATTTTATGTTGGTTTTCTTTTTTTTTTATGTTGTCATTGTTTAGAATGTGGAAATGTGTATGATAGACTGCAGTTCTATTAGAGTTAATGTTATGTAATCTTGAGTTGGGTACCTACTTTGCTTATCTCTGTGGAAAATTTTTTATTTGTTCAAGTCAATTTACTACTACTAGTACTCTGTGTTCCATGAGGAAAGAGCAAAATATAGTAAAGAAATCACACACTAATTAGCATTGAATAATTCTTTCTGAAATACATCATCAAGATTTTTTACTGTTATAAAGAATTATGTAGACTAGTTCTGCTGTTTAACAGACATTTATCACCATCATTAGTTAATGTCCGTTTTCCATGCTGGAATGGGTTGGATGGTATAACAGGATCTAAGAAGCCATAGGACAGCATTGAGCTCCAATGCTGGCTTTGACATGTTTTCTATTGCTAGATGCCCTTCCTAACACCAGCCTCTTTACACTATATTTATTACTTTTTTTTGTAACCCCAGCACTAATGAGATGGCCAAGTAACTTGCAAGAGAAAGTAAAGAAAGGGAAAAAAAAACCTTGACTGAGTGAGGGGTATATCTGAGAGAGTGG
Source organism: Octopus sinensis (assembly GCF_006345805.1). Taxonomy (NCBI): domain Eukaryota; kingdom Metazoa; phylum Mollusca; class Cephalopoda; order Octopoda; family Octopodidae; genus Octopus; species Octopus sinensis. The sequence continues at coordinate 96,334,538 of NC_043000.1, forward strand.
GAAGTAGCTTTAAGCCAGGTGTTGAAGGCTACAGTAAGAGAGAAAGCATCGAAAAAAATTAGGCATAGAAATGATGACTGATGATAAACATACACACATACATGCATATATACATTTCAAATTTTAGCACAAAGCCAGCAGTTGTGGGTAAGTTGACTACATTGATCCCAGTGTTCAACTACTACTTATTTTATCAACCCCAAAAGGTTGAAATGGAATGTCAGCCTTGGCAGGATTTGATCTCAGAACATAAATATGGACAAAATGCTGCTAAGCATTTTACCCAGTCTGCTAATGATTCTGTCAGCTTACTGCCTTCAGACATGCATACATATTGACAAGAAGTAAGCTTATGACAGCCCATATAATCATATAATGAGTCATTGAATCAACTTATGTGATGTGTCAAGGATATATTTGCCTTTCAAAACATCTCTCTCTCTCTCTCTCTCTTTTACTTTGAAGGATATTCTTCTTCAGCTCTTTTCAAGCGTAGCCAGAATCATGGGACCGGTTCCCAGTTTCTGTGGCGTATATGTTCCCCCCAACTGGACGGGATGCCAGACCATCGCAGCATTACTCAAGAAACAGGAAGAGAGAGTGAGAGAAAGTTGTGGCGAAAGAGTACAACAGGGGTCGCCACCACCCCCTGCCAGAGCTTCGTGGAGCTTTTAGGTGTTTTCACTCAAAAGATACACAAAACGCCCAGCCTGGGAATTGAAACCATGATCCTTCGACCACGAGTCTGCTACCCTAACCACTGGGCCATTGCGCCTCCACTTGAAGGATATTGGCTATTATTTAATATTACAAGTTCAAAGGAGTGAAATTGGGAAGTAAGAATGTATCACAGACACTGTTTGTTGAAAACTTACTCTTTGAGGGAAAAGATTTTCTCTCCAGTGAAGGACAGATTATATTATGCTTGTGTATCAGGTGCAATATTATATGGGAGTAAAACAAGGACAATAAATATGAAGAATTGCACTAACACTAGAAATGAATTAGGGAAGCATGTTCTATTTGATGTGTAATGTCAGCATGCATAAATGATGGAGCACAAATAAACTGAGAGGAAAATAATGTGTGTATGTGCATGCATATGTGATGTGTCATCATCATCATTTAACATCCGCTTTTCCATGCCTGCACAGGCTGAATGGTGATTATGGAGGCAGATTTTCTATACTCTTTTCTATACCTTTCGTGTACCTTTTTTCTATACCTGTCTAATTTTCTATACCTTTCCTAATTTTCTAAACCTTTCTTGCCACTAATCCTTTCCTGTTTCACAGCAAGTTGATTTTTTTGCATGGCCAGATGTTTTTTGCAGAATATTGGACTTGAATGGCACTGCTTGTGTGACAGTTTCATTCATTTACAACTATCACACAATATCAAAACAAAGGGATACAAACACACACACGCATATACACATACCTTCACACATACACATGCACACACACACATATATGATAGACTTCTTTCAGGGTTCGGTTTACTAAATCCACTCACAAGGCTTTGGTTCAGCCTATAGCTTTAAGAGAAAGCACCTGCTCAGGTGCCATACAGTGGGACTGAATCCAAAATGATGTGGTTCAGAAACAAACTTAACTATGCCACCATAACTGTGCCTGTTATTATAAGAAATTTAAAGTTTACAAATAATAAATGGGATCTTACCTTTTCTTTATCCTCCATATGTAATAAGCACTTTTAAAAAAATATCTGTTTGTGTAGTTTCTGTGGCCATGATACTTAGTGCTAAGTTCATTCAGTTCTAAATAAAGATTTGATCAGCTGGTGTAAGTGTTGAAAAATTGTACATTGCTTTTCTTAGTAGGTTCTGCTAAAATCTGAAGTTTTCCTGTTTGCTGCTTTCAATTACTATAGGAAAACCACATTTATCAGCAATGCTCCCTTAATCTTCTTGAGTCATATCAGTGTTAGACTTGTTGTATACTTCCGTTACACAAAACAAATATCTGTGTTTATATATATATCTCCAATGGAAGCCACTTATAATCATACATATTACCAAATGGCTATTGTTATCAGTCAACAGTTTTTATTGAATGGGCTTCATCCTAAAAGGATCACAATAAGAGGCCTCCAGTGTATGTGTGTGTGTATGTATATATATATATATATATATACACATACATGAAAAGCTCTTAGTCCACCTTATGGGGTAGTTAGTGTTGGGAAGGGCATCCAGCTGTAAAAATCATGCCAAAACAGACACAGTAACCTGGCTGGCTCCTGTCAAGCCATCCAACCCATGTCAGCATAGAAGACGGACGTTAGATGATGATGATACATACATGCTTACATACAAATTACATCTTGGCTTTGTTTAGTGGCTAAAATTAAGGCATGTTTGATGTTCTAATTTGCTTCATAATTTTCTTCCTCTTCTTGTTCCCATTTGAAAAGTATCAGTTGGTAATGCTAAATGTCCAGTTGTACGTGTGAGCAAACTATATGTTAATGGAGACTATATAGTGGTCTTCATTGCAGGAAAGTCTGTCTATATATGACTGAAAATAAGGCTTAGGGAAGGAAATCAGTTAAATTTAATAACCTGATATAAAGATATGTTTGCTTTTGTTACTAGAACTTTGACCCGGATACGTTTTCAATTTCCTTTTAGTTTTTAATATATTTGGTAATATTCAAATTCCTTCTCATAAAATTAGTAATCCAGAACCAGTGTTTAATTACACTTCATTTTATAAAACATAGATATATTATACAAGTTCCTTTTTGAAAAATATAGTTGACTTGTGAATATTTTCTCAACCTCCAAATATCTTGAACTTTACTCTTGTAAATAAATGACTATTTTAGCATTATTATTTACATTACTTTCTTTCTCTCTATTTCTTAAAATGGACTTTGTACTTATTTCAAAAATGCATTTTATGGAGTTATCAGCTTAGCAATTTAAGTGCACACTTGAAAATTGCTATCTTCTAGCATATTTTCTGTGTTAATAATATCAAGAATTAGAATAAAATGGAAAGGAATGGGAGATCACTAGACGAAATTTCCCTACAATATTTAATTTTTTACCTTTTTGTTCCAAGTTAAAATCCTGCAGGGTTGATTATATATATATATATATATATATATATATATATATTATATACATATATATGTATATATATATGTATGTATTTATGTATATATATATATATATTTTACTCTCTTACATATTTCAGTCATTAGACTGTGGCCATACTAGAGCGCAGCCTTTAGTTGAAGATATCGACTCCAGGACTTATTGTTTGTAAGCCTAGTACTTATTCTATCGGTTTCTTTTGCTGAACCGCTAAGTTTCAGGGACATAAACACACCAACATTGGTTGTCAAGCAATGGTGGTGGGGACACAAACACAGACACAAAGACACACACACATAAATATATATACAGGTATACCTTGACTTAAGTCGTTTCGATTATATGCTGGTTTTCAAAAATAATATATGGAAAAATAAAAATCAAGTCAAGTCATTTTACTTGACTTTATGTCTGTCTGCCACAAATAGTGGAATCATAAAATTACTAGAAAACCATTAAAAGCACATAAAATCAATTCACTGTACAATAAATAAGAAATGCATATAAAATCATATTAAAATATGTACTATAAATGTTAAAATACACACCATAAAGTAGGGTAGCTTAGTAAGTGAAATCATGAAATCAACTGTGTTGTCTTATCTATCGATCTTTTGGAGCTCATATTATACTGTATCCAATATCTACCATTAGGTGTCGTTGTCACTTGTGATTCCCGCAATTGTTTTGAATTCAGATTTGTTTACATCTGTTAATTGGATACTTTCTCATTCTCGCTCATTTGTAACTTTATTTTTTGGCCCATGGCTCCTAAGAAAATTCATAGTGAAAGTGCTAAGCGTCATGCTATAATGCTGGAAGATAAACTGGCTATGATAAAATGCCATGAAAGAGATGAAAAAGTGGTAGCAATTGCATGATCTTTTGGGATGAGTCAGACAACTGTATTGATTATTGTACATTATAAGGACAAGATTTTAGCACGCATCAAATCTGAAGCCTCAGAGATGTCATCAATAAGGGGCAAAATCTTTGAAGAAATGGAAAGTCTTTTTTTCCTTTGGATTGTTAAGTTGAATTGTCAGCATGTTACTATTAAAGAGAAAGCATCTTTGTTTGAGGACCTGAAGAAAAAATATCCAGATGAGAGAGATGTAGAGTTCAAGGCAAGTCAAGGATGGTTCACGAGATTTAAGGAGCAAAGAAGTTATCACTCCATTAAGGAGCAAGGTGAAAGTGCATGAGCTGACGAACAAGCAGCAGAATTTCCTAATGCATTAAAGAAAATCATCGAAGAAAACAGGTTTCTTCCCGAACAGATTTTTGCCAGCGCTACCTTGACTGGCTTCTGTGCCGGTGGCACGAAAAAAGCACCATCCGAACGTGGCCGATGCCAGACTCCCCTGGCACCTGTGCTGGTGGCACAAAAAAAGCACCCACTACACTCACGGTGTGGTTGGCATTAGGAAGGGCATCCAGCTGTGGAAACACTGCCAGATCAGACTGGAGCCTGGTGCAGCCTCCTGGCTTCCCAGACCCTGGTCGAACCGTCCAACCCGTGCCAGCACGGAAAATGAATGTTAAATGATGATGATGATGAAACTGGATTGTATTAGAAAAAATTGCTAGACCATTCATTCATTCCCAAGGAGAAAACTATTTCAGGCTGCAAGGTCTCAAAAGAATGTGTGACCATTATGTTGGAAGGTAATTTTACAGATTTTAAGTTAAAGCCATTGTGTGTCATGCACACAACTCCTGTGCCCAGAACATACCCAAGGCATCTCTCCCAATTGTATGGATGGTTAATTCAAAAGCATGGGTTACTGTTGTTATTTTTGAAGATTGGTTCTTCAATCATTTTATCCCAGCAGCAGAGAAGTACTGTAAGGAGAAGGGAATTCCTTTTAAGGTTTTACTTATCTTAGGTAATGCTCTTGGCCACCCGCAAAACATTGTAGATTTTGACCCCGTTACCATTGTATACCTCCCTCTGAACACGTCTCTTCTGCAGCCAATGGATAAGGGAATAATTGCTATCTTCAAGCGTTACTATATGAAGTGTACGTTGTGGCAAGCAATAGCTGCAACTGATCTTGAGTTTGTCACACTTCATGACTTTTGGAAGAGATACGATATCTACAAGGCTGTACAGAACATAGCAGTGACATGGAATGATGTACAGAGCACAACTATGCATGGTGTATGGAAGAAGCTTTGCTTGCAATTCATGAATGATTTTAAGGGGTTTGATAATGTTGCCATCAACAAAACGTTGGTGACTACAAGCAAAGAACTGGAAATGGATTTGGAGGAGGAGTTCATAGATTTATTTGAAAAAGACAAGCAGCCCCTGACAAATGAGGATTTGACAGAGTTTCATGAGCAGCAAAATAAAGAAGTCGAACCTGAGCCATGTTACTCTACCATTAAGAAAATGTAGCAAGCATTTGCATATGTCAAAAAAGGTCTTTCTATGTTTGAGGGTATGGATCCAAATGCTCAATGCTTTTCCAAGATTATGGGGGATTGTCATGAAGCTTTTGCTCCTTATAATGCAATCCTTGAGGAAAAGAAAGAGACAGTTGAAGGAACTCTCAACTGCTTTTTTAGCACATCAAACAAGAGTAGTCAGAGTCAGCTGTTGATGTTGACAATCCACAGCCATCTACATCTGCGATGCAAACCACTAAATTGTGTGTATGTATTGGTAAATTTAAAATAATTTAGTTTTTTTTAATTATTGGAAAGTTCACATCGTGAATGTTCAGTGTCGTCTCACCACAGCCAAAAACAAAAATAGTATAATGTGTAAAGCAACTTGCTCTAAACGAATATGAAAAAAAGCGCGCTGGTGAACGGGGGGTGGGGGAGAGGAATCGGAAAATTCACATCGTCAGACCTTGACCTTTAAACTCCAGTGTTTGACCCAAGCAAAAACAAAAAAAAATAGAGTAATAGGTGTAAAACAACATGTAGTAAATGAATATGAACAACATGCGCGCTGGCGAACGGGCAATGGGGGAGAGGACTCAGAAAATTCACATCGTATATGTTCTGAGTCATCTCACCACAGCATGTAGTAAATGAATATGAAAAAAAATGTGCGCTGGTAAAGTCCTCTCATTCACCCCTCCGTTTGTGAGTGTGCATTTTTTTCATATTCGTTTACTACATGTTGTACATCTATTACACTATTTTTTCTTGTTTTTTTTGCTCGGGTCAAACACTAGAGTTTAAAGGCCATGGTCTGATGATGTGAATTTTCCGAGTCCTTTCCCCAACCCCCCCCATTCACAAGTGCGCATTTTTTAAAATATTCGTTTACAGCAAGTTGTTTTACACCCATTACACATTTTTCTTTTTTTTTTTTTGTTTGGGTTAACCCCTTTAGTTTGACCAAAACTTTTTAGTGTTTTTACTGTTTTTTTAATGAAGAACAGCTTAAAAAATAAGAAATAAATTCATAACAACCATTGCATTTGTTTCAATCATTTAATATAAAATACTAACAAAAACCAATCTCAAAAACTCATTTAGCTTTAATTAATAAGTTTTTAGCAAACCATGAAGGTCTAGTTTTCTTCACTTTCACAACATATTTATCATGAATGCTTTCTTCTTTTTCATTTTCATAAAGCACCACTACTTCTTGTAGAGGAGCAGAATATCTCAGATCCTCTTCAAAAGCTTTCTGCATGAGTTTAGTCTCTTGTCGTACTTTATCGTAGCAGTTACCTGTTCGAAGTGAGACAAAAAGACAATAATGACAGGTAATGAAACTGAATAATTTCTTATAATATAACTCATCTCTCAGTCACAAGTCACTCTTTCTAAGTACTGATTTCCCTATATATTTGATGTAACAAGTCACTAATAAAATACAACTTGCAATCATTGTGGTTAAGAAGTATGCTTTACAACCATGTGATCTGGGTGGGATCTTCCTCAGTGGTACTTTGGACAAGTTTTGGACTGACCAACGTTTTGTGATTTGAGTATGGAAACTGTAGAAATATAATGTGAATTTTTTCGCAAGGTATGTTGGCCAAAAGATCAATGAAGTGGTCAAGAAGTTTGCTTTGCAATCACATGCTTTTGGGTTCCACTCCCTGCATGCCCTGTCAGATATGTGCCTTTTACTATACCCTTGGGCTGACCAATATCTCACAAGTGAAATTTGTTGAATGGAAACTATAAAGAAGCCTGTTGTGAATGTGTATGCTTCAGCATGTTTCACATTGTCACCATATGAACAAAAATGGTAACAATGTTTACATCAGATGTGAATAATACCTAATAGCTTAGCAGTTTTATCATGTGTGAAGATCAGTGGAATAAAATACCTTACTTGAAAAGGAAGTAGAAGTTGGCAACAGGTGGAGCATCTGGCCACAGAATACTGCCTATAGTAAAAGGAGCAAATGTAAAAAGGGTGATGATGATGTTTTTGAATAAAAATACTCTGTACAGTGTTTGTTCAGCCTGAGTTGCAGAGACAATCCCATGTTTTTCTATCCACTAAAAACAGTAAATTGGTGACCAAAATGACTATTATTCGCCAAATGTTGTATCAAAATCGATAAATTAGATAACAATAAGTTCTACAGATGTCATGTATCTGCTACAGGATTAAGATTAAGAATTTTCAGTTAATTAATTTCATCTTTAGAGATGCATCAGTGTCCTAGAGTATAAAAACATTATTACTCGCAGTTTAGAAATTATAGCTCCAAGTGTGAATCAAATCTTGTACATTGTATACCTCCAGGGATAACATAAATTGAAATGTAATGTATATCATCATCATCATCATCATGATAACGTCTACTTTTCCAAGCTAGCATAGATCAGATGCCCTTCCTGTTGCAAACCCTCACCTATTTCAAAGTAAGGTAAAAAGTCTTCTATGGCCGGACATATTTTCAAAGAAGACTGGGAACTTGTGTGATGCTGACACTATCTTACAATTATCATGTGATGTCTGAGATGGGGAAACACAAACATACACACTCATATATATATATGATGGACTTCTTTCAATTTCTGTCAATTGAATCCACTCATAGAGCTTTGTTGGCTTGGAGTAGTAGTAGAAGACACTTGCCCAAGGTGCCATGCAGTGGGACTGAACCCAAAACCACATGGTTGGGAAGTGAACTTTTTAGCAACACTGCTATAACCAATATAAAATTTTACTTCATTCATCATCATCAATGTTTAATGTCCACTTTCCATGCTGGTATAGGTTGGACAGTTTGACATGGAGCTGTCCAGGCTACAACTGTCTGTTGTGGCATGATTTCTACCGCTGGATGCCCTTCCTAATGCCAACCACTTAGTAGAGTATGTTGGATGCTTTTTATGTGCCACTCACATAGGTGCTTCCCAAGTGGCACATCATTTAAAAAATAGTCTGCACTACAGTATATTCCACTTCTTAAGTCTACACCTTTTATTAAACTACATTTTTTCTTGTGTATTTTGCCATGGGTGCCTTCTATTCACAACATGTAACACCATTATGAAATAATAAAAGTAACAACAGTATTGCCAAGAAACTAATTGTGTTTAATAATAAGATGTTAGATTCTTTAACAGTTCTTACCGCAAATAGTGTCATTTTCATGATAATGTCCACACTGAAGACACGCAATAATATTTTTCTTTGGTCTTGCATGTTCATAATGTTTCAGTTCTGACATTTTGCGCATTTTACGTTTTTCAGTTGATCGTCTACTTTTTGGGGCACCCCACAAGAAACTTTCAAAAATGGAATCGAGAATATCTGAGGCCTTCTGGTAAACGTCATTTTCGGTATTGGTTGTAACAAATGCTAGAGCTGGTTCTGAAACATGAATTTAATATTTCCATTAATTAATTAATAAATTAATAATTCATATATAACTAATAAAAAAATATTATAAACTTTTTTCATTGTATTTATAATATGGATTAGAAATTTTCTGATATATTTTTCTAATTTCCTAACAGACTTTTCTCAGAATTGGGTACATGTTTTCAACACACAGGTAGTTTATCAAAGAAATAGCTTTTTCTCCAGTTTCAAGAAGGTAGGCTGTAGGCTGGTAGTACTTCTGGAGATGGATCACAAAGAATATTATAGATCAGATTTTAAAGAAGGAAATTAAATAAATCATAATTATCACCACCATTTCTGTTTTATGTCTGCTGTCCAAGCTAGTATGAGTTGGATAAATCTGTCTCTCAAATTGGGTTGGTAGTGGGAAGGGTTATCACATGGGTTATCTGGCCCTTCCCTAGTACCAGCCACTTTACAGAGAGTAGGAGGTGCTTGTCTATGTCACTGGTATAGAGGTGACTTTAATCATGTCCTTGACTAGACTAAAGGGTCTTAACAATCACACACTTTACAATGTGTACTGGATGTGTTTCTCATGACACCATCACTAAAGAGTTATCCATGTCCTCATCACCACTAAAGGAACTTTATAACACCATGTTGCTGTTTGCTCATCCATCTCTTTACAAAGAAGCACGAGTGATGGGAGAAATGCCTAATAGTGGGATGAGTGACAGGAGAACTCTGTATTCTGAGATAGGTATTCAAGGCAATATGACTGGGATAGCAGGGAGGTGGCAGAAATCTATGTAACCCAGGGGATAGAGTGATGGTAGAGGCACAGGATGCGAAGGAGAAAAAGTGATCTAAATTAAAACCTTCCATCAAAATTCAATGTAAATTTAGATTTTAAACATCTGCTTAATAATGGAAAGTTATTTTGCTTCAATTCTTCATTATTTTGAAAATTAACTGAAACAAAAGCAGCATATTCTAACAGAAATTTAGTAACAAAAGGGTTAATGCTTCTGGTTTAAAGTGAACAGGCTCTAGTTTTCTAGTATCTTTGATAACAGTGTTCAGAAGGATTCTTTTTTCCCTCAATAACGTTACACGTTACAGGTTAGGGAGGTAATTCGTTTATCACCTGATACTTTTTTTTACTTGCTCGGGTTTAAGGAAGACGCAGTGCCTATAGATTTTCAGACCACCTGGCACAGGTAAAACTGAAGCTATTAATGTTCTTCTTGAATGTTTGTAAGACAATACTTGCAGAAAGACATGAACAAGCAAGAATTTCAAGAGGAACGATGATCTGCGATGGAAAGCCGAAACGGGAGATTAATACGGGGCCTGAAAGGGTTGGTCATAAGAAAGGAGTTAAGAGATGAGTGGGTTGATAGAGGCGACATGAGTCAACCATTTCCGAAAAACAGAAGCCATTATAATTGGAGAGAGAGAGAGAAAACAAACAGTTTGCTTGTGGGTCTGTGTTTGTGCTGCAGTACCACCATCCCAGCTTTGGGGGCATTACCCCACTGTGGGTCTCATTTGGGCTTTGTAGAATACCAATAATTGTTGGGTGGAGTTGGGTGATTTATCTTCTGGTTCAGAGGATATGAGTAAGTCGTTGGGTTGTGATTCTAGCTATGTTGCATAAAATTTAGACTGATTTTTATACATTCTGATTTCTAATCCCGTTAAAAACAACCTTTCGAATAACCAGATTGGGTGATTTTCCCGGACTAATGTAACTCTTCCACGCCAGATCAAGCAATGAGGCATGAATGTCTGGGCTGATCTTAATCACATTGGTCTTTTGCTAGCTAATATATCTCATCTGCACACACCACAACTACATAGATGATAACTGTAGCTCACTAACTGAACTGATTGACCCTGGCAGTTGACAGTTTGTTGTCTGTTCATCCATTCAGTATCTAGTGATATTTGCCATTGATTCAATTAGTTCATTTTTCGAAACAGTTCACATATTGCATCCCAATGATTTCAAGGTACCCTGGCTCGGATGGTTACATACTGTTTAACCTATAGTTGGGACCATGATAGGTGCCATTTCTGGGGGTTAGAATAGACCACAGAACAACAGTAGCTAAGAGGTGACTCCACATTCTTTAAAACTCCAGAATTCCTGAATGAGGGTCCGACTACAGGATGCAGTTTAAAGTCATACCCAGGACTTAAACAAATTTGAATCCTTCAACAATCGATATAAGTACCAGTTATATACTGAGTCCATTCAGTCAACCCTATCTTATAAAGTTTGGCTGTGGCTTTGCTGTAATTTAAAAGAAAATACAACTATAAACTGAACTTGAAAAAAATAAAATTATCAGGAATATTAAAATGTATAAGCAGACAGTCTCTTAATATTTTATGGGTAAGGCTTACAGGATCACGTGTAACTGATAAAGAACAGCAATTTCACGAGATTATATTCACTCAAATAAAAATCGAACAACAAATATTGGCATTCCTTCGATATAACTTGACAAAAATCAAAATATTTCACTTCGGGTGTTTCTGTGGAAGCAAATGACAGTTCGATTCCGTTTTCTGCTTGGAAATTTGCGGATTTTACATACACACACGAAACCGGCAAGAACAAATATGCAAGGCATTTTTTTCTTCAAGTTTAAAATAAGATATTGCTGGCATAATTTCGTTATATCTATACTCCATAACCCACGGAAATACCTTAAGTGAAATGTTTTGATTTTGTCGAGCTATATCGAAGGAATGCCCAAATATTTGTTGATTGTGTTTGACATTGAAACATGCGCTGAATGTTATAGTGTGTAGGCCCAAGCTTCAAATGAAGTCTCAAGATTTTTCAAACAAAATCGATAAACACAAACACTTACAACTGATAAATAAATATAATTTCAAAACTAAATCTTACTTGGTGATTGATTCCAATTCAATAATCGAAAAATATCTCGTTCCAGTCGAAGAACTACATTTCTCAACATGTTGTATGTAGCTTAACTAGTTTATGGTATATATATAAACTTTAGTTACGTATAAATATTACAATATCTGAAATTAAGAATTAGCAGCAAAAATAAAAGAAATCAATACTATTTATTTTAATTAAATATTATATTTGAAGTTTTTAGTTAATTTGTATGTAATATTTTATTCATCATTTAATTTTATCTTCGGCTATGAAATTTACGTTAAAACAATTCATTAACCAAAATGTCTGAACGATATAGTTTTTCCCTGACAACATTTAGGTAATGTATTTTCATATTTATTTATTTATATTACGATATTTTTCACTGTTGATCATTTTATTTTACGGAATACTCTATTGTCTCTATCATTTGTTATGATTATTTTATTCTGAAACTCAAGGAAATATATATTAAGGAATTCCTGAAACTCGTTCAATTTCTGCTTTCTCATCCATTCGCGGCATGACCGGTCTCTTTGTCGCTTTGGAATATTTTAAGATATTTCACTATTATTTATATTTGTTCTTAACTATACAATTCCGAAAACGTAAGATCTGTAAGTTACTAAATCAATTTGTAAAATTATGTTGTTACCATCTTGAATATCTCTATTTTTAAATACTTTGTACTTTAACTGCCTTTGCTTAATTGTATTTTTAAAATGTTTTTATCCTCGTGTTGAAAGCTTTGAGATTGTTGGGTAAAAGAAATAAATATTGGTCAATGAAAACAAATCAGTTCTTATCGCAATTGGAAACCGTACAATTAACATCTTTAGCTGTTAATTCTGTACATATTGGCAAGTTCGAGACTAATCGAAAGGATGTCGTTAATTTTTGTATAAAGTATTCACGAGAAACTTGCGTGCGTATAATGCTATATTGCTGGATTATTGTATATAAAGATTGTTTTCCCTAATTTTCATTAATTGAAAATATTTTTTTTTACTTAAAAATCTCCTATTGAACGTTCAAAAAGCTAATCTTTTCATGATCACAAGTTCCGTACGAAGTCTCGGGTTTCCGTAGCGGTAAGGTATTGAGGAACAAACCTGATTCTGATTGACCAACCTCTTCTTGGGGTTCAAAGTATTCACAACTACCCTCTCCTTGAGGTTGTTCAAAATATTCACAACTCACGAAACGAATTTGTTTACTCTCATTCTTACTTACTGTCTTTTTCTTATGAAATTTTTTATTCGGCTATTTTATACTTGTTATTCTTCCTATTTCATAAATCTGCATTTTTTTTGTTATCATGATCACTACTTTCACAAATTTTGGTATGGCATTTGCACGGAAGAATATTTCACTGTTATTGATCAGTTCAGGTAGGTTACAAGAATCAGTGATTCTTGTAGGCCAAATATTGATTCTTGTTGTATGATACTGCTTCATACTATGCTGATGTGCTTCCTTGCCAATCTTTTCTTCTTCATCATTATCTGTGATACAGTTGATCTGCCATAGATGAAATGAAACTGTTATGTTCCTTCTTATATCTGACTATCTTTCTCTTCATTATGATTTTCCTAATTTTACTCACAACACTGGTGAGACTTACTGGTTCATAGTTTCCAGAATCACACCTATCCCCATTCTTGAAGACTAGTAATTTTAGCTTTCTTCAGTTCCTTGGATATATCTTATATGGCTTGCTAATAAAAAGATGAAAATTAACTCCTTTGACCTCAGAAGTGATTCTATTATCTCTTTGATGACCCTTCAGGTCTAGGAGAGTTGTACCTCTTCAATGTAATTGTGTGTTTTATCTCCATAGTTAATAAATTAGTACCTTGTAGGGTATTTCTATCAGGTTCTTTTGTGGACACACTACTAAAAAATCCTGTGGGTACTTCAGCATTTTATTGTTGTTAATTATTTATGTCACACCCATGCCATTCCTATACAGCTCACTTAATCAGGATTTGTTTTGTTCTGTTTGTCTTCAAATATATTTTTAGAATATTTGAAGATTTGTCATGTTTAGGCATATGTCAATTTGGGTTTGACATCTTGAATCATTTCCTATAACAACCTCTCTGCTCTTTTGATTTTGTACAGTGTAAAGATTGTCTCTTTTTTCTCAACCAGAGTTGCCTTGAGTTCATCACCATTCTTTTAAATTTCTTTCTTAAGGTTTTCTCTTATTTTAGCTACATCTCATTTCATTTTCTCAATTTTGTTGTTAGTTGCACCTTCAAAAAAAAAACCCCAGATCCTCTTCGATTTTATTGTCACTCTGTTAAGTAGTTTGCACTAAGATGCAATTGTAAAACACTTTAAAATTGTGAATCAACTTAAAACCCTATCAATACTTGCAATTGAATAATGTTTTTTTTTTTTTGCTTCTTTATTTTATTTTCATTTTACAGCCCTTCAGGTAAACTTGTCCAAATTGAATATGCTTTGGCAGCAGTTGCAGCTGGTGCACCCTCTGTTGGGATTAAAGGTAAATACATTAATATAATTTTTATAGATGTACATGTGAATTCCTGTTTTTATTAGCTCTGTCACTTTATTAGTACGATCTACATGTGTGACAGGTTAGTCATCTGTGTACTGTGAGGTAATATACAATACTACATTTCCATTTGTGAATTTTCATGTCAGATAATGCTTGATATTTCTTTTTCTCATTATCGTTTATCAAATCATCATCCTTTAACATTTGTTTTCCATGTTGACATGGGTTGAGCAGTTTGACCAGAGCTGGCAAGCCAGAAAGCTACACTAGGTTTCAGTCTGATTTGGCTTGGTTTCTATAGCTGGATGCCCTTCCTAATGCCAAGCATTTTACAGTCTGTGTTGGGTGCATTTAATGTGGCACCGGTATGAGCACATTTACATGACATTGACACAGGATACTTGCAGGCCAAGAGTACTTTAAAGGTTATAGTTCTAGCAACTATTTTCATTTTCTTTCTATTTTCTAAAATACTGTTTTACATCCACTTTTCCATGCTAGCGCAGCAATAGATTTTGTTGCAACAATTTTTTTTTAACAACTGGATACCTTTCCTGTTGCTAACCACTCAGCTGTATAGTCAGTATGGGATCTATTAACAGTTAAGCAGTTATATATCATCTCTACATTACAATACATTACCTGTAATTGTCAGCTCAGTTGATAGTCATATTGGTTACCTTACTAGGCAAACTGAGGCAAGCAGTATGATGAGCTTTACCCAGAAACATAACACAATAGGTGTAGTAAAATTTTAAATAATGGTCATGTACTCAGTAGTTAAGCACCTTTACCTCACACCCCATCTACTTGTACTGTTTTACCTTCTTATTAATTTTGTTTTTATCTCTTACTAAATTTACTAACCTTAATATTCTGTCTTATGCTATTCTGCTATATAAAATGACCTTCAGTATTGTTTTAGGAACTCAGAGTTTTGCCTGGATTGACACTTTTTCTTTTTTTTTTTATCCTTTGCAACTGATAAAATAAATATCACTAACATACTAGTGGAGGCACATGGCTTAGTGGTTAGGGTGTCAGCGTCATGATCGTAAGATTGTGGTTTCGATTCCTGGACCAGGCGATGCATTGTGTTCTTTAGCAAAATACTTCATTTCACGTTGCTCCAGTCCACTCAGCTGGCAAAAATGAGTATCGCTGCAATGGACTGGCATCCCATCCAGCTGCGGAACACATACACCATGGAAACCGGGCCCATGAGCCTGGCTAGGCTTTAAAAGGGCGCATTTATTTATTATTATTACTAACATACTATAAATACTACATGTACAACATTGATTTTCTGGCTCCTCTGATTTCAAAGCCTTTCCAGATTATTGATTTTGCTGAACCAAGGGTGTTCATTTTGGTCTACACACCTTAAATTAAACAAACCTGTGTCGGTGGCACATAAAAAACACCATCCGAGCGTGGCCGTTCGCCAGCCTCGTCTGGCACCTGTGTCGGTGGCACATAAAATCACCCACTACACTCTCGGAGTGGTTGGCGTTAGGAAGGGCATCCAGCTGTAGAAACACTGCCAGATCTGACTGGCCTGGTGCAGCCTTCGGGCTCCCCAGACCCCAGTTGAACCGTCCAACCCATGCTAGCATGGAAAGCGGACGTTAAATGATGATGATGATGATGTAGATTACTATATATTATACTAGGTTATTAATACTGTACTGTGCAAGATACCAGTAAACTAGTTTGGCAACCATGGGATTTTGAAGTTCTTGCTTGTAAATTAGTGCAGATTATAAGAGGTTCTGGACCATCATAGTTTGGGAAATCGTTTTTTTTTTACCTGTACTTGAATTCAATAAAAGTTGCAGTTCTTAATCCCTCTTGTGTTGCGGTTGGTAGAAATAAAGATAAAAATAGATTTTTAATGTAATACATCTAATTAGGAAAATCATTAATGATGGCATCATTATGTTTCAGAGTTTAAAAAAAAATTCTTTTACATTTTCAGCATCCAATGGTGTAGTTTTGGCCACTGAGAAAAAACAAAAATCTATCTTGTATGAAGAACATAGCATTCATAAAGTTGAATGCTTGACTAAGAATATTGGAATGGTTTACAGTGGAATGGGTCCTGACTATAGGTAAATATTCACAGTATCAGCTCCTCTTAAGTTCTTTAATCTTAAAGAATTCACTTTTCAGCTAGATTTCCATAAAAAGATACAATTCACTTATCTTCAGCAAGTTTTTCTGTTCTGCTGATAACGTAACCAACTGTGAGACTTCCACAACTAACGATTAGCATTTTTTAAAACTCATGTGCAAAGCCGCTTGTCAAAGACAAGGGCAAGCTTATACCAGACTATATCAGATAAACAAAAATATAGACATCACTACTATTTAAGTTCTGTATTTCTATTAAAGAATTATTCTTTCCTTTTCTGCAGAGTATTGGTGCGCCGTGCTCGCAAACTTGCTCAACAGTACTATCTTGTCTACCAAGAACAGATTCCTACAGCTCAGCTAGTCCAAAGAGTTGCTAATGTTATGCAAGAATTCACACAGTCTGGGTAAGTAAATTTAACTTTCGTGGTAAACTTATAAAACACTATAAATTACGTCAAAAAAATTTTTCCTTTTTTTTCACATACATTTTAATATGCTTGTATTAGTGAGGTTGGTCTGTTGGAGTAATTATTTTTTTTTTCATAGCTTGAATCAGTTGGTGAATCCCATACTTCAGTTGACGAGGCTTTATATGCAATAATGTACTGAGTTGTCTCCCGTGCTTCCGAAGCTAGAAGCAATGTTAGCTAATTCTTAACATTTTTACTTACTTTGAGCAATTAACCTTATGATATCATAAGCATTTGTAATCCTTTCTGCTAAAGACACCAGGCTTGAAATTTGTAGGGAGGGGACTTGTTGATTATAGTGATCCCAGCACTAGTTTGGTACTTATTTCATCGACCCCGAAAGGACAAATTTGTAGCATTTGTAATAATAAAATTCGCTTTTTTTAGATAATTTTTGCAAACTTAAGTAAACAGAATTATGTACTTTATTCAGGGAACAAAATAACAGTCAACATAGTTAAATATGAACTTCTAAACATGTTAGTAGTCAAATACTTCAACCTTGTAACTGTTGTGTTTCTTGATAAAAATAGAATAATATTATTGATAATTGTTTATTTGTAGTAAAGATTGTTTGCCAACATAACATGGCAGTCCTGGTTTAGGACGAATGTTGCTGTAATTTAGCCTCAAGAGACATCGTCCCCTGCTGGCTATACGACACGATCTGTGTCCTTATATTTTCGAACAAGGGAATCTAGCACTCCCACTTGTTTATTTATTTATAATTTAAGAGATATAACATTTAGTTTGTTCCCTGTACACTAGGTACTACCTTTCAACCTACAAAGGTCAAAAAATAAAGGTGTTAGTGGTGTATTATGTCAATTTAGTTAACTACATCCCCCACATCAAACATTTGTCAAATTACTGTTGATGGAAGTTCTCTGTAACACACAGCAGGCAATGCAATAATTTCATAATCCATATTCTTGCCTGGTGCCATGTAAAAAATACCCAGGCCACTCTGTAAGGTGGTTGGTGTTAGGAAGGGCCTTCAGCTGTAAAATCTATGCCAAAACAGACAGTGAAGCCTGCTGCAGTCTCCTGCTTAGCCAGCTCCTGTCAAGCCGTCCAACCCATGCCAGCATGGAAAATGGATGTCAAATGATGATGATGTGTAAATATGTGTTATTTCACATTTTAAAGTTTAAATTTTTCATATTTCTCTGACATCAATAAAATAAACTACTATCTTGTTCTGACAATGCTTTATAATCTATTTCCTCTTCCTGAAAAAAAGGTGTCACTAGGCATAGTAGATTATTATTATTATTGCTGCTCTTTTGAAGATGCAATAAATATACAAAATAAGGTACGAGATTTCTGATGTGTGCATTGTAAACTTTTTTTGAGTACCTGGCCATGGCCAACTATGTGATATTTTATATTTTTAGTACTATTATTGATTGGGTAAATAAAGTACAGGGTTTTAGGCATTTTTTAAAAAGAAATTCTGTTAATTAAGTTAACTCCAACCAGTAATTGTTTGCATTGTTTCATAGCATTTTTAACAATACAAAACAAATAACATATTGGCTTGTCACCATTATCATTTTGTGTCTGCTTTTCCATGTTTTTATAATAATGATTATTTGCTTATCTTAAACTGTTTTTTGTTGTAGAGGTGTTCGTCCATTTGGTGTTTCTCTTCTGGTAGCTGGCTGGGATGAAGATGAGCAGAAGCCATATTTATATCAATGTGATCCTTCAGTAAGTTTTTAACATATTCTATTACTGATTTTAGTTACTGCACTGTAGCTGTGCTAAGATGCTGCCTTCAAGGATATGGTTGATTGTACTAATCCTGATATTTATTTTATTGGTCTTGAAAGGACAAAGTAAACTTGGGCAAGATTTGAACTCAAAATGTAAAACAACATAACCAAATACAAGGTATTTTGCCCAACTTATTTACTGATTATGTCACCCACTCATCATAATTCTTACAGAGTGACCCGAGGCTTACAGCATTTGGGTCACTCAAAGCAGTCACCCATCAAAGTACTAATCAAGTGTTCAACTGAGAATCTGTATTTTCAGTAATTATTGTCTTCTTCAATTTTACGAATTTTATCATTGTTTTACACCTAATTTTTCCATGCTGGCACAAATTGGATGGGTAGAGCTGTGTTTGTTTGGTTAAGAAGTTCACTTCCCAATCATGTAATTTTAGGTTTAGTCCCACTGCATGGCATCTTGGGCAAGTGCCTTCCCCTGTGACCTCAAGCCAACATAATCCTTGTGAATGGATCTGATTGGCAGAAACTGTAAGAAGCATCTGTTGTATATATCTATGTAAATGTGTCTGTGTGTGTCTTTGTCACCATTATACAAGTAGTATCACTGGTTTTTTTGTCTTCAGTGGAAACATGTCTGGCCATAAGGAAGATATTAGCTTGCTTGAAAGCAGGTGAAGATTGGTAGCAGGAAGGGCATCAAACACTAGAATTAAGCATAGAAAAGTGGATATTAAAATGATGATGAAGAGATTGAATGGGTTTGTTCTAGCAGAAGGCCTCATCTCTTGTTATAGTCCTTCATTACCGGTGATGATATTACTTGCATGATAAGGCACTGAGCTGGCAGAACTGTTAAGATGCTGGGCAAAATGCTTAGTGGCATTTTGTCTGTCCTTATGTTCTGAGATCAGCTGTCTCTTATTCTTTTGAGGTCAATGAAGTAAGTACTGTCAAGCACTTGGGGTCGATGTAATCGACTTCCCCTTCCCCTCTGAAATTGCTGACCTTGTGCCAAAATTTGTGACTGATGTTACTTGCATAATAATTATACAGATATAATCATATTCATTTATGAAGACCTGCATCAGGGAAGGTGTTATTTTCTGTCACAGAAAACACATTCTCATAGTTCATTCATTTATATTATGAATTATGTCTAGAGCATAAACTAAACATTTACCCTTCTGTTACCATATTTCTGTTGAAATACACTGCCTTTGTTTTAGTTAATTTTGAAAATAAGGAAATTTAGTAAAATAACTTTTTTGTTAACATGGAAGTTTGATAAGAGGGTTTAATTTAGATCACATTAAAATAGGGAATTTATATAATAGAATTAGAGGTGGTCCCAGTCAGGTTGGTCTCAAAAGGGTTAATGGCAATAAACGTTCTCAGGTTTTCATATTTTATCTTACTGCAATTTTATTAATTTACTTATAATTACTAGCATGCATTTTTTATACTAATATGAGCAATGGTTTTAGTTAAAGCAATTATTGTACAGATATATACCATATTTATTGCTAACTACAGATGCAAGCTTAGTGGGGTGGTCAAGTTCATTTCACAATTATGTGGTTTCAGGATCTATTCCATCATCCCTTAGTGTGGTTCCTTGGGCAAGTATCTTCTACTGTGATACTATAGACCAAAGCTATAGTATTCTTAATTTTTACCATACATTATAAAATTGGCTCTCTGACCCCAGAATAAGACATCTACTGAAAGTGATAAGTGAGAGTAGATAACATGTGAACGAAAGGAGCAGGAAACAATTCCAAAAGAAGGAGTTAATGAATTGTCTTCCCTTCATTGTTTTAAACTCAATGACAAATAAACCAAGGATGAGAGAAAGACAAATGTTCTCGCATTTTAATGTATTTGCTTATCCTTTTTTGTGTTATATTGTATATTCTATTTTCATGCTCTTAAATGTGATGTATGAAGGAAAAAACATATCAGTATTGTTGGGCTGTATGCTATTAGCAACCTCATAATTATGAGGTGGTATCAAAAAGTTCCCAGACTAGTTATGTTTAAGAAAGAATAACTTATTTACCTCAAGTTTTAACATCATCTCCTTCGAAATAGTCACCTTGCACAGCAGTACACCAGTCCCAGTGTTCCTGCCACTTTTGGAATCTAGCCTGGAAGTCATTTTCTGTAAGCAAGTCAAGGACCTTCTGCAATTCACTTTTGATCTCAACAATGGTGTTAAAATGGTGACCCTTGAGCTGCATTTTCATCTTGGGGAAGAGCTGAAAGTCTGCAAGTGCTAAATCTGGCAAATAGGACAGGTGTGCAAGTGATACCATGCTGGTTTTCATGAGAAACTCATGAGTGAGTAGAGCTCAGTGACAGAGTGCACTGTCATCATGAAGAATCTAATCCTTCGTGCTCCACAGATCCAGTTACTTTCTCTGAATTTCCTTCCTCAAATGCTTCAAAATGTCTTAGAAGAACTCTCAGTTGATAGTCTGGTCCTAGTGGGCAAATTCTCAATGCATAATATTGCGGATGTAGCAAAAAACGATGATCATCCTCTTGATTGAGCTGCAACTGTCATGCCTTATGAAACATTGAGGATGACCCATTGCCTCATCGCCATAGGCTTGCCAACGCATGCTCAATGTCTCTGTAGCAGACTTTCCAAGTTTAAGAACCAAATTTCACGTTGGTTCTTTGTTCCTGTCTCTGACAAACTTGCTGACTACAACATACATGTCATCACAAAAACACAAATTTCACAACTTGCATAGTAAACACAGTGACGTCACTTGATACATTGCCTTATAAAGGTTCACTGCTTGCTCTCTTTGCACACACAGCCATGTGCTGCCATCTATTGGTGTGCTACAGAACCAGTTTGGGAACTTTCTGATACCAACTTATATGATATCTCTTGTGTCAAATGTATTTAATATTATTGCATGAACTACAGAACTGATAATTTTGCTTTTTCCTCACAGGGTGCATATTTTGCGTGGAAGGCTACAGCAATGGGTAAAAATTATGTGAATGGGAAGACTTTTCTTGAAAAAAGGTCAGTATTTTATATTCATTTCAGATTTGTATTGATTTGTTTTTTTAATCAGTGTTTCTCAAACTAGGTTGTACTGGGGATAGTGGAGACAAACAAGGTGGCCTGTGGTGGTGAGTGATAAATGCAGCTGTACAGGTTTTTTTTCCCAGTCTTTGTCTCCTGTTTAAATACTCTGTAGTTGTGCATATCATCGGGTAATATTAGTGGCTAAAATTTTGTTTTGACATTCCATATTATATTGATGACTTAGGTACAAGTAGTCTTTTAATGCTGACCAACTTGTCAGCAGCAATTTTTTCATTGAATTGTAGCAAAGGGAGCACTAAAGAAGTGTTAATAAAAAAAAAAAAGAAGCCATAGTGAAACAGAATTTGAGAAGCACTGTTTTAAATAAAGAGATATTTTTTGTTATACTTTCAAAACTGTTTTTTTGGTTTAAAGAGAATTTGAGTCTTGTGCAAACTACATTGAACAAGAATTATTATATGTGTGATGTAGCTGTGTCGCCACTTACAACTCTCTTTTTTTTTTGTAACACACATACACTGATTGACTTTAGAAGAGGTATCAGACATTGAAATATCAAATTTCACATATCTGATATATATTATTGAAGTGATATATTGATAGCTCTTACTGGGCTATCTTTATAACTTACCACACACCTAGAAATAATGACTCTAAGAAAACACCAATAAGAAGTTTAGTGTGTTGGTTGTTATAATTATTATCTTTATAATCATGTTTGACACCATTTATATCTCAAAAGCTGTAATGTTTTTTGATAACCATTTCAGAAATCTTCTAACAAGTTTTTGAGAAATATTGTCTGTTATCATATCTGGACTGTTTAATTTTTGATTAAATTGATGTTTATTCTGCTTGTAGGTATAATGAAAATTTGGAACTTGAAGATGCTGTGCACACAGCTATTTTAACATTGAAGGAAAGCTTTGAGGGGCAGATGACAGAAAGCAACATAGAAATTGGAATCTGTAATGCTCAAGGTTTCCGGCGCCTTGAACCATCTGAAGTCAAAGACTATCTTGCTTCAGTATCCTAATTTGTTACTCTTCTTCGCTGTTCTTCATTCTACTTTATTCTGTATCTAATGATCAAAACATCTCGGCGGGCCAACTATCAATAGTGAAATGTCTTAATATCAGCTATTTTGATGTTTATTGAAATAAACCTTACACTTATCACATCTTGTCTATTTTCATTATTTTTAAATCAAATTCTTATCAGTTCTATTTGAATGTAAATTTTTTTTTATTTTTGAAGAAAAGAAAAAAAATTGTTTCTTATTAATCAAACATGGGCTCATTTCTTTAAAGTTGTGTCATGTGAAATGCATTCGTGCCGGTGCCTTGTAAAATGTACTTGTGTCGGCAGCATTTAAAAGCACCCAGCACACTGTGAAATGCTTGGCATTAGGAAGGACATCCAGCCATAGAAACCAGGCCAAAACAGACAATTGGAGCCTGGACAGCTATCTTGGCTGGCCAGCTTCTGTCAAAACGTCCAAGCCATGCCAGCATGGAAAACAGATGTTAAGCAAATGATGATGCTGATTAAGATATTTTTAAATGTAAATTAATATATTCATTAGCAATAGTATTAGATTAACCCTTTTAATACCAGTCCCTCTGGTATTCCTGAAATTCTATGTCAATTTATGATTCAGACACCAGCTTGATAATTATAAAAGCATTTTATAAATACTTCGTAATTTTCAAAATATATTGAATCAAAATCAGTGTATTTCAACAGATATATGACAACAAAAGGATTAAAATATTGGTATATATAACAATGTATAGACATACATGGAACAGTATTAGCTGTAATATTTTGTCATGGAGAAATTTCTCAAAGAGACTTGTGTGTTTAAAAAGCAGGTATTGGCTCAGAATGCAAGTAGATTGTTGTGACGAATACCTCAGACATTCTGAGGTAAACTGAAAATGATATAGAAATTGGTTAATGAGGTAAGAGAAACAGCAGGTAAATCTCTCAAAGTACAATATACTGTCTTATAAAAATTAGAATATATTAGAAAATATAGTATTAAAAAAATTACATCTGAAGAGGTAGGGTGGTTATGGTTGGAAAGCCTTAGATCATAAGTCTTCTCAGTCAAGATTAACCTGCAGGCTAATAAATGACAACAACTGGTTGATGGATAAGTAGACTGTACTTGTCAGCTGTGATTCTGTTCTCTTTCTCATTCTCTGTTTTCCTCTCTCTTTCTCTCCTTCATTTACATGCTTTGTAATATTTATGTTATTATTCAAGTTGTGTCATAATTAGAGGGACCTTCATCCAGCCATTATCATCATCATCCTTTTGTATGGCTTGGATGGAGTTTATTAAGGCAGCTTTTCTATGGCCAGTTGCTCTTCCTGTTGCCAACCCTTGTTTTAAAGCAAGGTAATATTTCCCCATGCCTAGACATGTTTTCTGCAAAATATTGGAAATGAATGACATTTCTTAACATGACTGTAGCAATCACAACTATTGTCAAATCAAGGTTACACACACATTGCGCCACCAAGGTATGTGGCACATTGCTGTACTTAAGAGGACCTGCCCACCATAACAGAATTGGTATCTGAAAATGAAGCTGCCATGTAAAAAGCATCAGTGTGGGTGCTGGTGCCATGTAAAAAGCACCTGTGCTGGAGTCACACGAAAAGCACTGGTGATGGTGCCACATAAAAAGCACCCAGTACATTCTGTGAAATAGTTGGCATTAGGAAGGTCTTCCAGCTGTAGAAACCAAACCAAAGCACACTATGGAACCTGGTGTGACTCCTGGACTTGCCAGTTCCTGTCAAGCCATCTAACCCATGCCAGCATAGAAAATGGATGTTAAATGTGGATGATGATATTACACACAGTGGGTTTCTTTCATCTTCTGTCTACCAAGTCCTCTCAATAAGGTTTTGGTGGGTTTCAGGCTACTTGCCCATGATGCTATACAGTGAGACTGAACCTGAAATCATGTTGATTAAGAATCAAACCTCTTAACCATACATCTACACTTGTGCCTCCAGTATTCAAGTGAAAAAAGGCAAAAAAAACCCAGATGGGATATATAAAGCTCTGCTTAATAAGAACATTGTTGAATGGTGATTAAAAATGAGTGAATTGTTAAGTGGTGGAGTCATTAGAGTATAAGACAAAATGCTTTATATTTATTCACCAGTATGCAACTGGTACTTAATTTATCAACCCTGACAGAATGAAAGGCAAAGTTGACCATAGCAGAATTTGAACTCAAGGACAGACAAAATACCTATTTCTTTACTACCCACAGAGAGAACAAACAAGGACAAACGGATTAAGTCAATTACATTGACCCAATGCGTAACTGGTACTTAATTTAACGACCCCGAAAGGATGAAAGGTAAAGTCAACCTCGGCGGAATTTGAACTCAGAATGTAGCGGCAGATGAAATACCTATTTCTTTACTACCCACAAGGGGCTAAACACAGAGAGGACAGACAAATGGATTAAGTCGATTATATCAACCCCAGTGCATAACTGGTACTTATTTAATCAACCCTAAAAGGATGAAAGGCAAAGTCGACCTCGGTGGAATTTGAACTCAGAACGTAGCGGCAGACGAAATACCGCTTAGCATTTCGCCTGGCGTGCTAACGATTCTGCCAGCTTGCCGCCTTGTTCTATGTGAATAATGTCTGGATATTCTGATACCATGAGTTATTTTGATTGACAAAACTGAGATGTAAACAACAGCTGCTTCAATTAGCCATTTCAAATCCTACTCAAAACTGACACACTTCAATAACCACTAAATAATCAGACACTTTTTCCATTTCATTTTTGCTATTAACCATCCTTGTGACCCCCTTTGTGTCTGATCACTCTTAGCAGACGGCTGGATCAATAGTTATGATATTTTTGAGGATTACAAAGACTGTCGTCAGGAAGATTTTTAGCATAAAAAAATCGGCATGTATGATTATTTCGTGGATATCAATTTTTGAATTGATAAATCACCTTCGCATTTTTATTAAAAATTCACCAACCGCGAGTAACTCTGGATTTTCATCATATAGCTCATGGTAGTGCAGGGCTTGGAATTTTTCAGCATTAAACTGCATATTTTTATCCTCAGTCCATCTGTAAATTGAGTTCAACTCCTGCTGCAGGTGTGCAACATTGCTGGGGTTCTGTATTTTCTGCGAGACTTTCGTATAATCTGTGTAGCTAGCAAGGGTGGCTATCTGGGCAGTTAAAGGTATATCTGAGAAGGTCACTATGAAAAGCAGTGGTCCCAAGATAGTGCCCTGTGGAACACCGCTCACTATTTGTGTTTTCATTGAAGTGGCTCCATTGGCCTGGCTTTTATATTTCAGAAGGTCATGTAACCACACTCCAAGTTTTCCAGCTATGCCAAGATCATGCAGTTTGTGGCATATCATACCATGATCCTCTTTATCAAAAGCTTTTGCAGAATCAAGGTATATCACATCTACATTTGAGTTATTGAGTAACTGCCTCAACACCCAGTCATAGTGCTGTAAGAGCTGGGTCAGGCAACTCCTACCTGGTTGAAAGCCATGCTGGGTATCACTCAGCAAGTCATTTTCTTCAAGGAATGCAATTAGTGTCCCTCTGACTATCCATTCCATGACTTTGCTGATGTCTGAAGTTAGAGAGATAAGCCTATAGTTTTTGGCATCTGCTCTGCTTCCCCCTTTTTGGATTGGGCACATTATTCCCTCCTTCAGTTTGCTTGGCAGCCTGCCATTTGCAGAGAATCTGTAGAGGTTTTGCCAGGGCATGCTTACACAATTTGAGGAGGATTGCTGGGAAATTATCAGGATCAGCAGTAGAGTTTGTGCCCACCTCATCTATGGCTAGTAGTATATCTTCTTCGCTAATGTCGATATAATCCATTCTAACTGCCTCACTGGTTATAGGTGAGGCTGCAAAGAAATCCCCTGGTTCATTCACTAGTCTGTGTTCCAACGGAGTGGTAAAGACACTTTTGAACTGGTCATTCAGTGCCTCACTGATCCTGGACTATCTGTGAAGGAACCATCCTTTTGGAAGAGGGGTCCTATCTTGCAGCATACTGAGGCTGTTTCTTTTGCATTATGAGAGAAGGCCTTTGGGTTTGACTTAATATTTTTTATAATGCTGGCTTCTTTGTCTGTTCTCTCCCTCACATGGGATTGTTGCAGGATTTTTTCAATCTCCATCTGTGTTGTTTATAGGAAGGACCTTTCGCTATTTTTGGAATGTTGGTTGAAGTGATTTGCAACTTTCATCCATTGTCTCATGAGGATATTCCTCTCCCTTGGAAACTTGTTCCTTTTTGTGTTGGCCTTGTGACATATTTCTGGCATATGGTTTGCATAACAGACATGAAATATTCTAGTTTCATGCCAATGTCTGGTGTGGAGAGACATTTCAGTCGGTCCTGTCTGAGGATCTCTTTTTGGATTGATTTCCAGTCTGCTTCAGGGAAGTTTAGATTGGAGAGATTTTGGGTGCTTCCTTTAGGCTGTATGTCTCTGGCTACTTTCGGCCCAAACATAGACAGCTCTATTATGTTGTGATCCGTGACTAATGTTGGCGTCACTTTCACATCATGAACAATGTTCATATTGTTTGTGAAGCAGAGATCCAAAATGTTATTTGCCCTAGTGGATCTGAGAATAACTTGCTCCATGAATAGGGCATTGGTGAGGTTGAGCAGGGACTCCACATGTGATTGTTTGCAATGAGTCATTCCTGAGAGTATGAGGCCTTTGGGCCATTTGACATTGGGGAAGTTGAAATCACCATAAGAAATACACTCATGTGGTGTTCCAGTTTCATGAGGATTTCTTTAATTCTTGTGAGGCAATCTTCAAAATTGGCTATGTAGTTTGGAGCATCTGGTGGGTGATATGTATTGCATATGACTATATTGTGTTGTCTTATGTATACAATTAGAATGTCACATACTAAATTTGAGTATAACAGTAAGACCTGGGGTTTGAGGTCATTACGGATGTATACAGCAACTCTACTATGGCTCCTTTCCCTTCTGTCTGTTCGCAGTATGGTATATTTTTGTATGTGTAATTCTGCATCCTCTATATCAGGACTCAGATGAGCTTCCATGAGTGCTATGCATAGGGCTTGATTGCATGCAGCAAGGTCTCTCAGGAAAAAAATTTGCTTTTGTTGTTATGATGCAACAGGCTCCCAATATTTAGTAAAAATATTGGTGTGACGACTGTGCAGGTGTTAGGGGAGGCCATTCTGTGTTTGAACATGAAAAAGAAGAAGAACTTGAAGAATTGCCTGAAAGATGCTTCTCTGCAAAAAAGCTAAAATGAAGCATTTCTTCACATTGAAAAAGCAATTGAAATCTTTGACCAGCAAGATGCCAAATTTGAAAGAAGCCTCAATAGACTCCATCTGACCCAGGCAAGCATGAAAAAGTGACAATAAAATGATGATGCACAAGGTGCATTGAAAAAGTATCCAACTATATTTTTTCCTGTCAAAATTAATGCTGCATGGGCAAAATCCTTTGTTGTGGGTGGTGACACTACCCTTCCTGCACACGCATGAAATTTTTCATGCTGGTAGGCCATGTCAGTTCCCAGCTGTTATGCCTAGAATACAAACATAGATTTTTACTTTCATGTAAGGCGACCTAATGAATGAAGCAGAGACCATAAACCCACATCTCATAATCAGTGATGATGGCCTTCATGAAGTCTGGGTTGTGGTTTGCACAGTCCAGCATCTCTTGAGCAATTTCCATGCATAGTTGATTCTGCTGCTCCATCAGTACCTTGAGAACAAATTTCGTTAACACTTTCTGCATTCACAAATCCTCCATTAAAATGCAATGTGCTGATTCTGTGCTTATTCCCACTTTGTGAGCGATTTCCTGGATTGTTACATGATGATCTTCTATGGCTGTTCACTCAATCTTCTCAACTGGCATCACATTTCAGCATGTGGATGGCCTGTCTGAGTGTGCCTAGCTCTCACTTAGATGTAGCCATATCTGAAGTGGTTGTACCACTCCTTGATCTGAGTTCTGCCCATGACATCATTGCCAAAGGCCTGCTGAATAATCAAGTTGGTTTGAATGAGTATCACCAAGCTTTTGGCAAAACTTGATGCAACATCATTGCTTGATGCATTTGGTGAAACAAATATCTAATGAGATTCACTACACGTCTGTAATCTAGGCATAACAGCTGAGAACTGTTGTGAAATTTTTCACTCATGCACAGGAAGAGTGGCTTTCATCTTCAACCCAAAGGATTTTGCCTATTCAGCATTAATTTTGGTGGGAAATAAATAAAGTCAGATACTTTTTGAATGCATCTCATATATGTGTGTGCATGTTTGTGTCTCCTTGTCCTGATGTGGCATAATAGTTGGAAGTAAATGTTGCAGTCATAGAAGCAGTGTTGTTCATTTCTGATATTCTTTATAAACATGTCTGGCCATAGGGAAATGTAACTTTACCTGGAAACAGGTGAGTATTGGTAACAGAAATGGCATCTGACTGGAAAATCTGCCTTAACAAGCTCCATTTGTCCCATACAAGAATAGAAAAGTGGGCATTGAAATGATGATGATAATGATTGGATGTTGGATAAGATGTTTTGGGGAAAGTTTTATACAAGTACATATGCAGAGTACTTCTGCATATATATAATTATACTAAGACATTAAGACAATCAATTGGCAGAGACATTAGAGTGTTGAGTAGATTGCTTTGCAGTATTCATCATGGATCTCTGCATTCGAAGATCAAATCCGCCATAGTCAACTTTCCCTTATTTGAGGAAAATAAATAAAATACTGTACTTAATTCTTCTCTCTCACTTTTTCTCTGGAAGAAATAGGTTGTCTTTCAGATATAGAGAGGTATGGGCTTTGCCAAATTGAATAAAAACTTTTATAAATCCCAAAACTTGACTCCATCAAGTGTTGAGTACACCTGTCACCTATCATACTTAAATTCTTTTAACAAAAATGTGACCAACAAGTTTTGCAATTTTATTTTTGGTGAGAGAGCAAATGATTGTATTTATATGTTATCAGACAAGTGCTAATGTCAGTGGTTACACTAATACCAACACTGCATTGTATTCATTGTGGACTATTATCTCTCAAAATGGGTGGGGTTCAGGGTGCTGGAGAATTGTAATAAAGAGAATAGAAATATGGAAGGTAATAGATGCGTCTGTACAGTTTTTTAATCTTTGCTTTCTGTGTATAATATTTAAACAAATTTTAATGTAATATTATAAAACTATTTGTTGACCACAATCACAATAGCTATGACAATATCAACAATAATAATAGACTTTGGAATGTGTATGAGTAAATAAATAAAAGCAAATATATACGGCCTATACATGTAAGTTACATAGAAAAGAAGAATTTAAAAGACATTGTCAAAATTTGTGGGTTTTTTCATACATGTAATAAAGATGGCCACTTCATCTATAGCATTAGGTCCTGATATGTGTGCTTCTGCTCATTGTCATAACCCTAGCATTTAAACCAGCCATATCCGGCCCATATATTCTACCACTGGCTAGATCTAACCTATCACACCTACCCTGCAATGTAATTCTAAAAATAAGTAATCACATCATTGAAACCTTAAAGCTATAAGACTGTGCATGATTATTTCAAAATAATGTGAATGAATAAGCATTACATTTGACAGAGTAATCTGAATGCTAAAAGGATAATACATCAAGGGTAAATCAATTCAGCCTGAACTTGCCAGTGTTATTAAAAATCTTTGGTGTTACTGGGGTAGTCATGATGGGTATAGCAGGCTTTATATACTTGTGCCTCAGTGTCACTTTGATGGCATGTGCTGCGCTCTCACTCAATAATAATAATAATAAACTTATGTGCATATTGCGCTCAGGTTCACCACAACTCATTGAAAAGGGTAAATGAGGGGACAAAAAGAAGCGATAAATCAAAGAAAGACAGCAATGAAAGCTAGAAGTGCATGCAGAGGACACAGGATAAAATGCATAAAAGCGTTGCAGAGAAGAAAGGGGTACAAGAGGCACATCAGGAGTGGTGTTAGCAAATTTTGGCGAAGCATGGAATTTTTGAGGGAAGCAGTGTTACTGACAGCTAGCAACCGATGATGATAATGATGATGACGACGACGATGATGATGATGATGGTGCCGATCCTCCTCTTGCCCCTTTTCATTATCATCATTATCACCATCATCTACACCACTACCATCATCATCATTAGTATGCAAAAGATGAAGGCTTCGATGACGACGACGGCGACGACCCTGCGAGTCAGTTAGTAGAATACGCATGCGGGTCCGAAAACTAGTTGCAGTTTACGGATGTAGGCATACAAGCGGAGAGAAGGCAGCAAGGCAGTAAAACAGACACAAGTTTGACAACCAACAAACTGACATTTTATTTATCCATTTTTCGTCGTTGTCAGTTTTTCGACGAAAACAATTCGTTTTCTTGTTTTCATGTGATTTTGGAGAATGGCGAAGATTTACGAACCGGTCGGTAATCTACTGAGAGGTACGTGTTTAATTTGTTACATTCCTACATCACACACACACATACAAATATTATGTTCCTTACATACTCTTACAGGAACATGCAGATTTTAATTAATAGGAAACCTTCGAAGTTCTGTCTCATTTTCTCTCTTGTATACTTCATATTTGGTTCATTTAAATCTCCATTCCTTTAGTTACTCAATAAAAGTAAATACCAAACGTACAAAATAAACCATTTACTAAAATACAAAATCACGAACACACATATACACATACATTCGGAGACATACTAATACATAATCGTATAAGCTTATTAAAT
>NC_043000.1:96371169-96418669 GCF_006345805.1 Octopus sinensis
TGTTCAACAAGGTCCAGTAGGTCAGAAGACCACATTTTGCTCTAATGTTAGAAGGCCATCCAGCTGCAGAAACCATTCGGCAAGCTTTCTATAATTGGATGCTCTTTCTAATGTCAGCCATTTTACAATGTACCAAGTGCTCTTCATGGCACCAATACTAGTGAAGTTACCATGTGGCTTGTAGCACTAAAATGGTTGGTAGAGTAGAAAGGGAGGTGGTTTTATGCTTGGTGTTGAGCAGTTAAAGCATGATAGATGGTGCCAGAACAGAACAGAAGTTTCTTGTTGTAAGAGATACATGGCTATCTTGCATTATATAAGGATGGGTTGAAGTAATTGGGGTGGAGCTGGAAACAGATAAAGATAAGTGCCATGATGTGTCTGAGTCTATCCTCAAAGTACAAGTTGAATGGAAGAGTGAATGGGACAGAAGATCAGGTGGATGGGTAAAGGCTGCAAGAGTATTGGAAAGAGTAAGAGATGGGGACAGGAGTGAATATAGCGAATGGTCAGTGGTAATTATGAGTGTGAGAATTGGTGATATGAATGAGGAATAGATGTCAGGAGAAGTGGCTCAGTGGAGAGGAAGTGATAACTGGCACTTATAGAAAGGGAGTGAACAGAAAAGAAGCCAAGAGTGTCAGGGAGAGCTAAACACAGATAATAGCAGAGGTGGAGGTGGTCAGAGGTACATAGGGGTGAATGTAGTGAGTAGCAAACAAAAGTGGCGGCTGGTCAATGATAAATATGAGATGACATTAAGAGTGAGATATATGTGTCAATAGTAAGTGGTTGGAGGAGAGAGAGTGAGGACTGGCAGTTTAGAAATGAGGAACCATGATGTTAAGTATGAAGGATGGATGTCAAAAGGAAGTGGTTCCAGAGAGAGAGAGAGAGAGATGCAATATGTAATTCTACTTTAATTACAGCAGCAAAATAATGCAATATTTAGAAGAGTGATGGAAGGATAAGGGGTGGGGAGATGATGGGGTAGGGCTATTTGATAGTAGTGCACTTTGAGTAGGTGTACTTCACCACCTAGCTTAGTGTACCATTTGGCTTTTTCGATACTTTTAGCAGAGTTCACACTGTTGTAAGCATTTGGACCAGGCCTCTGGTTTAGTGATTTCCATAAGCATTCTATGTACCATCACCATCTGCACTTTCTTGCTCAATTCTTTCCCCTCTTTTCAAACATTCAAGGATTTCTCACCAACCTTGATCCCACACATCTCTTACACTCTAACCACACTGAATTCTCTCTAAGGTACAAATTTCTCAGCCCCTATCTATCTCTCTTGCCCATTGTACACTCTCTACTCAAATTTGACTCAAAATGTGGTATCTGCATATATATAGACTCCACTCTCTCTGCCTTTCATTTTTCTTGTCTAAATTTAAACAATAATGATTTCCAGTCATTCTTATTTCTTTACTGTCCACAAGGGGATACACACACAGGGGACAAACAAACAGATTAAGTCGATTATATCGACCCCAGTGCGTAACTGGTACTTATTTAATCGACCCCGAAAGGATGAAAGGCAAAGTCGACCTCGGTGGAATTTGAACTCAGAACGTAGCAGAAGATCAAATACCACTAAGCATTTCACCCGACATGCTAACGTTTCTGCCAGCTCTCCGCCAGTCATTCTGGCTCAATTTTCTCTCTCTCTCATTCACCTAAATATATCTGTTCCTTCTATCACGCTCTGAACTTCCTAAACCTTCAGCAACTCTTTGACTGTATCTCCTGTTGCACTGAGAACGTTTATCTCCCTTTTTGAAATTATTGTCCTAGGTGACTTCAGCGTTCCCTACTCCTCATGGTTCCCACACTGATGCTGTCAGTGCAAAGGCTGAATCCTTTGCTATTCTCAACTCTTTACACCAACGCATTTCATTTCCTACTCACACTCCACATGGACCCTGACATTCAAACACCCTTTTCTAACCTAAAAACTCGACCTTTTCCAAACCACGTCCTTCCCTGTACCTATTGAATCATCTAATTACTGCTTCATTGCAATTGTCCAATGTGCTATCACATATTTGCATAGTACCCCCTTTCTTTAGATACTATAGCTCTCCAAGACTGGTTGGGATTCTACCAGTTTTATGTCACTTATCCCTGGCTGCACATGTCCTTAATTCCTGACCTACAAATATACTGTCTCTTGTCTCTCTACCTTTTCTGTTACCTCTATAAGGGTCTCTATTTCTTGGAGTTGGCTGGCTTCGTACCTCCTCCATTTAGGTACTTATGACCCACCCATCTCCTCACTTCTCCTCACTCTTGGTGCATCCAGCTTTCTCAACCCTTCATTAACCAGTACGCCCTTTCTCTCCAGAAACTTCTCCCTATTCACGTCTTTCCTGTTTGGTTTAAACAGAACAATTATAATATCAAGCTTAGCCTCTTGGACAGCCTATCCCTTCTCCAGACTTCAAAAGTGAAATACATATATGTGTGTGTGTGTGTGTATTAAGTGAAAGTGCATGGCCTTGTGGTTAGGGTGTTGTACTTACAATCACAAATTGTGGTTTCAATTCCCAGACCAGGTGTTGTATTGTGTTCTTGAGCCAAACACTTCATTTCATGCTGCTGTGTGATCATTTTGATATTTGACATGCGGCATACTTGTGCACCTGTACAGGTAATGTCAATTCGATGGAGGGAGTGAGTTTATGTGAACACAAACATCTGGTCACTATAAGTAAATCATCCGTGTGGTTGTTCAGTAAAAAATTGCGGAACTCTCATCTGTTGTCTAATGACAGAAGAGCTCATAAGACACACACACACACTATATATATATATATATATATATATATGCACTGCATGCATACTTATATGCTCTCTCACACACAGGCACACTCATACAATAAGTTTTCTACGCTTTTTGTGTACTATATTCACTCATATAGCACTAGTTGGACTAAAGTTAGAAACTCCTGCTCAAGTTTCTGCACAGTAGGACTGAACTCTAGAAACTATGTGACTAAACCTGAAACTATGCAAAGTGGATTTCTTAACCGCACAACCACACACACACACACATACATACACATGATTTTTCATTAAGTTTTATTTAAGTTCTTAAGAACATTCAAGCCGTTCACTAACAAAGTGACAAGACTTTTTGGAGTTAAGAGAGTTCCTGGTGTTGAGTTGATGTGTTGATTGAGCTGATGATACATACATCTAAATGTGTATATCTATTTGCCTAAAAAATCTCAGATGTAGAATCCTTGGAACGACTTACAAATCTTCACTGTGCTGCTACCACTGGCCTGCATTTGGGAATTTTTAATTTTTATTCATGGGTGTGATGTTACATATTCTTGGGGTGCTGATTTTAAATATCTAAACCATTTTGCTCTGTCACATAAAGATGTTGAATAAAATTATTAATAATAAAAAATGTGAATTTTTAATAAATCATTACTTTATTAAAATGAAACAAGTAATCAAGGAAAAACTCATTCTCTTAGTTTTAAGAACATATGTTTTTCAAATCAACATGAAATGAACCATGTTCATTATGAAATGAATCAGAATTATCAACATCAAACCAAATGAATGTAAAAAGTATGCTCCTAATGGTTAGCCTACATATTAATTCAAAAGAAGGGCCGCTTTGATTTCTGCTTGTGCTGTGCATTGGGACCATCATGTTTCAATGTCCAGTAGTAATCCACCATCATGTTGACATTCTGTTTGCCCTTGTATCGAGTTTCCATGCCGCAAATGTCTTGATGAAACCGCTCTCCTTGTTCTTCACTGTAGTCCCCACAATTCTTGGGGAAATCTTCACACTCATTCTAGACCCAAGTTGTTGGAAACTTGATATCAGGTCTTGGATCATTTTTTCATTTTCTGGGGAGCTGCTGTTTCTTAAGAAGTTTTGGACACTTTGACACCTGCTAATACTTTCTCAAATTGCTTGTCCCTCATCAGTTTCTGAATCTGAGGGCCAACAAAAATTTCTGCTTTTAGCTTGCCTTCACTTATATGAGGACACTTTGACTCCAGGTACTTGAAAGCAGATCCATTCCTGTTCAGGGTCTTTGCAAAATTTTTCATAAGCCCTAATTTGATGTGGAGTGGTGGCAGCAGAATTTTTTTTGGGTCAACTAGTAGCATAGCTTTCATGTTTTGATTTCCGAGTAAGAAGCTGGTTCTTGATGGCCAGTCTATTTGTTCATAGTGTTGGGTGTCTGCCCTACCATCTCAAAGACACAGCAAACAGGGATACTCAGTGTATCCCTCTTGAAGACCTAGTAGGAGAGCAATAACTTTTAAATCACCAGAAATGAGAAAATTGTGATTATGGTACTTGATTGCCGTTATTATTGTCTTCATATTTTTCTGTGTTTCTGGCATTTGGACACTATGGTCAGTTGGCACAGATTCAGTTGTGTTTGCCATTGTAGAGAAGAACAGCCTTTAACTTCTATTAGAAGAATCAATGAAGAGCCTCTATTCATCTGCTTTGTATGACATCCCCATGTGTTCAATAAGGCCAGAAATATTTGAATAGAAAACTAAAGAATCCTCTTTCTCAAAGAACTGAATGAATTCTGCTTCACGATGATGGTACCAAGCGAATGTTGTTCCAGGAGTTAGGAGCTTATGTTCCTGCAGTCTAGAGCCAAATAACTGTGCACTTCCTTTTGGAAGGTTAAGGTCTCTAACCAAGTCATTGAGCTCAACTTGGTTAAATGATTTGGAATCGTCATTTGTTGGTGGCTCATAATCTACTTCCATCTCATTAGTATCACTAGTATCAGACTCTGATTAAATTTCCCGTGTCTCAGGAGGCACAGGTACAGGTATATCATCTGAGTGTGGAACAGGTCTTATTGTTGAAGGAATATTTGGGTATATTATGTGATCTTTAGTCTTCTTATTTCATTATTGCTCACAAGGGGCTAAACATAAAGGGGACAAACAAGGACAGACAAAGGAATTAAGTCGATTACATTGACCCTAGTGCATAACTGGTACTTAATTTATCGACCCCGAAAGGATGAAAGGCAAAGTTGACCTCGGCAGAATTTGAACTTAGAGCGTAACAGTAGACGAAATACCACTAAGCATTTTGCCCAGTGTGCTAACATTTCTGCCAGCTTGCCGCCTTGATCTTTAGTCTTCTTGTTGAATCCAAAGTAGCAGTCATCATAGTGGTTCATCTGCTCCCGCCGTACCAAAGGGCATACATTTAAGTTTTCCAACTGACCACATTTGAGGCTTACTGAATCAACTCTTGCAAGCTTTGTGAGGTGCAAATGGCTTGCCCTGGTCTCCTAGTTTGCAACCAAAATAAGTTAAATAGCAGCACTTCAACAAAGGAGTACTATTGCTCTGGGAATCTGAAGGGGTGAATTACCCACTGACATAGAATATATCTGGCTAATTGATGCAGCCTCTAGACATTTTCACAGACTGAAAATAAAGAAAAATATATTAGATTTAACATTTAAGTCAATATAAAGTAAGTATTTTAATTTATCATTTACTTATGTTAAACAAAAAGAGAAAAGTAACATCTCCATATAACTTGACAACCTGATGTGATAGAGATGAATAAAAAACACAATGACTCATTATTTTTCATATATATTCAGAAAAAGATAGCATACAACCAATAAAAAAAAATCATGCAGACCAGTGTAATAAGTTGGATTTAGAGAATCCACATCAGTTTCTTTAGCTGTTTCTTTGAAAAACCTAGTATTTCTTGGGTTTTGTATAAATTTGAAGGTACATAGTCTAATGCACCTCGGATGATAGGTACAAATTACAAATGAGAATTTATAGTCAGGGTACCGGAGCTGTAAGTTCCACATTAATTCACCATAAGTGTTCCCTTTTTGCTTAGGCTTTTTATAGTGCATGTATGTATGTGTGTGTGATGTTTTCTGAGTAATATTTTCTGCAAGACTTAAGATAGGAGACAAAAATATTATGAGTGATAAGAAGTAGAGCGATGAGTATAATGACTAGTTTCAAGTGTTACTTCTTTTAATTAAAGACAACAATATTGTTAGTCATAATGTTGAAACTTGACATTAAACATTTTATCTACACAATTCCTTTTTTTTTGTCTTCTTCTTGAAAAACTAAAATTTTTGTTTTAAATCACAAAAATACAAACAAAACAACATGACTTAGTGCTTTTTAAAGTGATATTTGAAAATTAAAAAAAAATCTTTCTTATGTTATTTATTTCTATTCAGATGTAGAAAAGTTTCTTGTGGAAACATTAAAAAATGAGAATCTCAGTAGCAGCACAAACAAAAGCCGGAACTTACTTTTGGAAAAGTTAAATAATTTGAAGCAAGAATACCCTCAGCTTCAAATTGATGTTGTTCCACCAGTAGGAACCAGTCCAAAAAGTGTGCCGAAATCAAGTGAGTAGTAATTCTTTCGCTTTTGATTAAAGTATTATATATTATGTATGTGTTAAAACATTTCCAGTATAATAAGGAAATTATTATAATTTGGTCTAGAGTATGCCAAAAATCAAGTAAAAATGAATTTTTTCTCTTTTAAACAATGAATTATATTATGTAAATACTAAAACAATTTCACTATAATAAGGAATTATAATTTGGTTCCAAAAGTGTGCCAAATCAAGAATTCTTTCTCTTTTAAATAATGGTTTTTATTATGTTAGTACTAAAACAATTTCAATATAAGGAATTTCTTATAATTTGGCACAGTCTTTATGAATTAAGATGCTGTTCCACTAGCCACATCAAATTTTACTTTAGCCATTTTGTCTTACTTCTGAAGCTGTGGGCATTTAAACTGGCTATATTCAGCCCAAATATTCTCCCAATTTTGAACTGGCCAGATCCAGTCTCTCACACCTACTCTACAGTGTCATTATAAAAATAAACAATTACATCATTGAAATCTTGAAGCTATAAGACAATGCATGATTAATTCAAAATATTTGACAGAGTAATATGAATTCTAAGGGATTAAAAAGTGAAGTAAAAATAACTATGCAGTTGCTTCATCATCATCATCATCATCATTATCATCATTTAACATCGATTTTCTATGCTGGCATGAGTTGGACAGTTTGCTAGCAGCTGACTAGCTGAAGGGCTATTCAAGCTCCATGTCTGTTTTGGCATGGTTTCTATGGTTGGATGCCCCTCCTAATGCCAACCACTTTACAGAGTGTACTGGGTGCTTTTTACATGGCACCAGCACTTACAAGTCTGCAAGATTAGGGATACTCAGCTGGAGAGGATTCCAAGGGATGAGTCTGTATGCAAGGGCAGCTATGCTTAGCTTAACATGTCTTTTCAAGCCCAGCAAACCACCAGAAGTCTTGGTCCCCTGTCATCCTCGCTGTGAGGAAACACAAACAAATATAAAATATTAGTCAATGACTAATATTTTAATTTTAATTTTGGCAAGTTCAAAAGATAACTCTGGATGTTTCAGAGCTATTATGACCTCATCAGTTGAGTACAGACTTCACTGTATTCAAGAGACAGTCATTTAAATAAATGTACAATATTTGTTAGTGTAGGAATATGGAATTGTTCTAAGAATATATTATTCAGACAACAGCTATGTAAAAAACAATAGTTAAATTAGTGTTAAAATATTTAATCCTTTTTTATTCCAACCCACCTGAGACCATCACAGATTCTATGACACAGACTGCCTGTGAAAAAGTGATCTAAACTAAAACCTCTCATCAAAATTTCACCAGCTTAATAATGACAATGTTATTTTACTAAATTCTTCATTATTTTCAAAATTAATTGAAACAAAGGAGATGTACTTTAGAAGAAATATGGTAACAAAAGGGTTAATATATGGAAGATTAAGGACTTACTCAAAATGATTATATGGTAAGGAAAAACAATAGAAGAAAACCAAACTGGACATGCTTAATGTTTCAATTTTCACTGTTCTGAGTTTAAATTCTGCTAGGATCTACGCTGCTTTTCATAGTTAGTAAACTACCGAGGCTGATTCAGGTGGCCATATCCTACCTCTTTACTTTAACA
Organism: Octopus sinensis; assembly: GCF_006345805.1. Taxonomy (NCBI): domain Eukaryota; kingdom Metazoa; phylum Mollusca; class Cephalopoda; order Octopoda; family Octopodidae; genus Octopus; species Octopus sinensis. Next base: position 96,379,213 of record NC_043000.1, read on the forward strand.
GCTATCTTCATCATATTATCATTTAAAACTATGTTGTATTCTCTGTTGTTTTATAAAATATTCCTGGAGTTCTGTTTCCATTGTAGGTAGCAGTGTTGGTTTGTCAGAAGATAGCAGAGATGAGTCTTCATTTACTGGGGGAAGTACAAATACGGAGGAAGATGAAGTTGGATATTCAGACTGTAAGTATTTTCCATGTTTTACATTTTTTTGTATTTATCACAAGAATTTATCACTGTTTTATTGATTTTCTGTTTACAATTTTGGATTTAAGAATGGCATGGTATTATTTTCCATTTTCCAACAGAAATATTGGAATGTGAGACATAGCACTCGTAGTATTTTGTCTACCAATTATTCTTGTTTAAAAATAGTTCTGAACTCAAAAATATGACTGGATTGTTTATTTTGCTTTCATCTTTCAGAGATTTATAGAATAATTAGTAGGTATGTGCTGGTGTTAATGATTTTAGGTATAGCTGTTTTGTTAAGAAGTTCACTTTGTAACCACATGATTCCTAGTTCCATCTGAGAGTATGACATTTTGGTCAAATATCTTTTACCACAGCCTCAGGTTGACCAGTGTTATGTGAGTGGAATTTGGTAGAGATGTCTGCAATCTACATCTGTGTATGTCAGTGAAGGATGTAAACATTGTTAAGAAATCAACATGCTAGTGTCACACCCTAACATTTGTCTTCAGGCATTTGCCTTCAGAAATGTAGTAAACTAGCAATCAATTACTGAAAATTCATAATCAGTGATGCCATTGTTCATAAATTGTAGCATAAGAGAAAAAACAAACAAAACAATTGACTATAGTTCTCATTTTCAAATAGATCAGAAAATAGATGAGCATGGCTCATACAAACTAAATGAAATTTTGTTTCATTTTCATTTCTAATATCCTGTTGAATAGATTAAAATTCTACTTAATTTTAAGTAGCTTCTGTTAATAAGATGAAAATGAATCAAAATAATACTGACATATTGATGATAAATTCCTTCAAGCTCAGGCAGACGAACTTGCTGTTACCTGGAAAGTGTCCTTTGTGAAACTCTTATATAAATATAAAAGTAATAATAACAACATAAGCAGTGAATTAGCAGCACTGTTAGAGTGCTCCATAAAGGCATTCATCATATGTTGCTGCTATATCACATTTAGGGACATTCATAGCATCTATATCAAAACCAATGCTATTATATAGCAGTGAAACAAGGACACTGACAAAGAAATTGTCAAATAAGCTAGATAACAACTCCTGCTTCTGGGGTTGATAATATAAAGTACTGGTCGAGAAATCTGATTTTATTTCTATGGTGCATCCTAGTTGTGAATGGAATTATAACAGAAAACAAGACAAGATATTGTTTTTTTAGGAAAAACTATCAATCACCTTATTAATTTCTTATTTTGCATTAAATTGGGGTTGACAATAATTATAGCTTGCAGTGGAAGCAAATATTTTCATTTCTTTTTTTAATTATTTACTCTTAGAAGTTGAATACATCCAACTATTGCTAAAACATAACAACGAACAATGAAACATTCATAGGTCTCAAAGTTTTGCTAGTGATCCAACACTAACCCTAACTCAGCTGTTAGCATCTAGATTAGTACAAATAATAAAATAATAAAGAAGGAAAAAATTCTCAATTTCTTTCGCTGTATTATTGTTGAAATTTTGTTTTTCTTTCTTCACAGCAATTCCCTTCATAGCTGCCACAGACATTGTAAATCCTACCAAAACCGGTGTTTTAGAAAAGAAACGCAGAAAAGGTTCTGTTTTTGAAAAATATATTTCAGATTTGTAATATTTCAGCATATATGTTTTTTTAATTTTATTTGTAACATTCTGATATATCATTGTCCTCATCACCTCACATATATCTATGGCACTCTGTCGGTTATGACAACAAGGGTTTCACTTGATCCAATCAGTAGAACAGCCTGCTCATGAAATTAATGAGCAAGTGGCTGAGCACTCCACAGACACATGTGCCCTTAACCTAGTTCTCAGGGGGATTCAGCGTGACATAAAGTGTGACAAGGTTGGCCCTTTGGAATACAGGTACTACTCATTTTTGCCAGCTGAGTGGACTGGATCAACATGAAATAAAGTGTCTTGTTCAATGACTCAACATGCCATTGTGAATTGAACTTATGATTATGAGCTGAATGCCCTAATCACTAAGCCACATGTCTTTATGCACACAAACACACACATAGTGAAGAGTGCTGAAAATTAGTCTTGTGGAACTCACTTCATGGTGATGTAAGAAGAAGTGCTCTAATCCTTTTAGAAAAATTAAAAAACAAAATAAGTACAATATGCCATTTAAATATATTAATTTTCTTGCACTTTAATTCTCCCCCATTGATTTATTAATTTAATTTATTGCACTTTATTTATTGATGAATCTTTTTTTTCTTTATTAGTGTTTTTTCCCCCTTAAATCATACCATACATATTGAATTCATCTTATTCTGCTTAGCTAAATTAAAAGAAATTTTGTCTTTAACAAAATATAATCTCTTTTAAATAGAATTAAACCACTGATAATTTCTTTCTTTGTAACTTTAATTAACTAGTCTATGTTCCATGCTGATGCCTCTTTCTATAGGCATTAGTATTAGCAACTTGGCCCACCAAATCATGATATATTTTGGTACTACTTGGAATATATTCATCTATTTTTATCTATTTTAGCCTAGGTCAGTAAATGTTTAACCATAGTAAAAAGTTTTATTGTATCATGTTTCAATACCACCTTAACTTTATTTGATTTACTTTTTATAATGATTGTAATTCCAAATTGTCCAGGTGAGACAAAATCAAGTTATTCATTGTAACTGTCAAATCAGTGCTATTATATGGTAGTGAAACATGTACACTGACAAAAGAAATTATCAAATGGGCTTAGATAACTGCTACACAGAGATGCTACAAATATCTCTGAATGTGAAATGGCAGCAACATGTGACAAACAAATGCCTTTTCTGGAGATCTGCCATAAGTTAGTGAGCAGAACAGGAAAAGATGTCTGTGACTGTCTGGTCACTCTGTGCACCATCCAGAACTGGAAGCATCCAGATTAGTCTTGTGGAACCCTCTTCATGGTGTTGTAAGAAGAAGAAAATGTTGTCACACATCGACAACTTGATTGCAGACACTGATTTGTGATGTATCCAAGATATCAAGGCAGTGATGTTGGACTTAGAAGTGTGGTGGATGGACTTTGTTGTTGTGGCCCAGGTTGGAACCTGGCCATAAAAAAAAGAAAAATAGCTAGATTTGGACAGCAATGGGCAGTTTGCTATTACCGGTAGTCTTACTGTATCATGATCCAATACCACCCCAGCCTTATGTGATTTACTTTTTATAATGATTGGACAACTGTGGGTAGTTTATTACTATATCCTGATTATTCTATGTCTGACATTCTTCTCAGTGTTGTTTCTCTGAAAAGCATATGCTAGTATTGATCTTCTAGATCAGGGGTTCTCAACTATTTTTTTTATCTATGGATCCCTTTGATTACTATTTTATTTTGGTGAACCCCCATAGCCAATCAGTGTTTAAAAACTAGTTCTATAGAAATTTTTTTCAAAATTCCCATTTTGCTTTTCACACATTAACTTGTGTAGGTTGAACTATATAAAATATTTGAGAAAGAAATTTAGCTGATCCTTGTAATAGATACTTCTAAATCAAAACTTTTTTGTGGTACCTTAATATACTACAGTGGATCCCCAATTTACTATTTTGTTGTATGAACCCCCCAAAATCTTATATGGATCTTCAGGGACTGTATGGACCCCAGTTGAGAACCACTGTTCTAGATTAAAGAAACTTTCCTATGGTGAATTAGTGCAAGGAAAATCACAACATATACCCAGAAAAAGAGTCAAAGATGATATCATGCAGAACCTGAACCATATGAAAATTGATTTAAATCATTGAGAAGAGGAAGCACTGGATCAATTAAATTAGAGAACAAGGATTATGTCAGCATGTAGAATGTTGAATGAAGAGAGTACATGCTGAACTAAAGAGAGCACTAAGAAAAGTAGAATAAACAGATGCTAGTAACACATAACTGGCTATGTGGTAAGAAGGTTAGTTCCCAACCACATAGTTCCAGGTTCGGTCCCTTGAGCAAGTGTCTTCTACTGTAGCCTCAGGCTGACCAAAGCCTTGTGAGTGGATTTGGTAGACAGAAACTGAAAGATGTCCATTGTGTGTGTGTGTGTATATCATCATCATCATCATCATCGTTTAACGTCCGTTTTCCGCGCTAGCACGGGTTGGACGGTTTCGACTGGGGTCTGGGGAGCTAGGGACTGCCCCAGGCTCCAGTCTAGTCTGGCAGAGTTTCTACAGCTGGATGCCCTTCCTAATGCCAACCACTCCGCGAGTGTAGTGGGTGTTTTTTACGTGCCACCTGCACAGGTGCCAGAGGGGTCTGGCATCGGCCATATATATATATATATATGTATATGTATATATGTATATATTTATGTGTATGTGTCTTTGTTTATCTTCCCATCACTGACAACCGGTGTTGGTGTGTTTATGTCCCTGTAATTTAGTGTTTTGGCAAAAGAGACAGCTAGAATAAGTACTAAGTTTACAAAGAATAAGTGCTGGGGTTGATTTCTTCGACTAAAAATCCTTTTAAGGTGGTGTTCCAGCATGGCCGCAGTCAAATGGCTGAAACAAGTAAAAGAGTGTCCTTATCAGTAAATCAATCTATATAAACCACTTGGAGGCTCATGAGAATCAACAGGTACAAATTATCAGGTGGCAGCACTGTCCGTACCTTCAGGCCCCACTACATGTCTGGTCTGCAACAAGACATGCAAGACCATTCTTGGTTTAAAACACCACCTTGAGTTTCATCAATAATAAATGCTATAAACAAATGAAATTAATTTTGTGCTGACACAAGATCAAATATGTCATTTGTGTCTAATAACATGTAAGTCATTGGCTGGCCTGAAAAGTCATGTCTGTGTGCATGCAATGATGAAAGTAAATTAGAAAACTCAGGTTGAATGTAAGATGTTTATCATCTGACAAAATGAAGCAACCATTGTATATACAAGTATATAGACATACCGTGTCCAGTAAGTTCACTGTCATCAATTCACTGCAGGGAGAGTTCACCATCATCAAATCACCACATGGAAAGTTCACCATCATCAATTCACCATTTTTTGTTCAATAAAATAGTTTTTAACTATTAATGGTGAGGTATTAGGGATATATTTTTTTGGTGACCTTTCCTTGTGGTGAATTTTATTCAGGATGAATTGATGGCAGTGAACTTACCTGTAATCTAGATATACATACATATATATGTGTACCTCTCTCTCTTAATATATATATGATGTTAAACAATATAGTCATCTCATCCACTCTAGCACAGATTAACAGACTTCAATAAAATGAACTAGCAAATGAACAATATATATATCATCATCATTTTATGTCTGTTTTGCATGCAAGCATGGATTGTATATATGAGATTTGTTGTTCAGAGATTAAAACTATTTTTAACATAATAAATGTATCTGTCATATCATTGTGTAATTATTTGTGAATCAATTAATTACTATTTCAGAAAATGTACTGCTTTTCAAGTCCTATCAAAAGCGCTGGTGTGTTCTCAAGGATAATATTTTATACTATTATGATAAACAGTCAGATAAACGTCAATTGGGTGCTTTTATCCTCAAGGGTAAGTTTCATTCACCACTTTTTACCCTTTTCTTGTCCTTTTTTAAATAATGTTTTGAAATTTGTAATTTTCATGCTTAGAGGGTTTGGGTAGGAACTCTCTCTCTCTCTTCATGTGCCATGCCTGTTTTACAAGTATCATTAATCATGGTCTTCTATGCAAAAGTCTGAAGATTCATGCATTTTCTTTGTAAAGATAAAGCAGTGATTTCTCATTGTGTTCTACCACTGTGTGACACATGTCTAGAGGCCACCTCTCCTCTGTCTTGTGTACTTTAAGCCATAGTAACATCTGCTGCTATTTGACCCATAATTAGGATCTTTGACTGTACCATTGGAGGATACCTCTACAATTCTCCAAACTCCTGAACTCTTGATCAAGCAGCCTTATCACCAGATGTGGTTTAATGTCTTTCCTGGGACATTGAATAGGAACATTGATGGCTAAGTTAGTGGAGTACTGGACAACTAGCCAAGCGATAAAATCATATCTTCTGACTGGTGTTATGTTGTGTTATGGCTATGCAGACAATGATTATGTATAGCTATTGATACTACAGCTGACTTTTTTGTCTGTGGTTTTTATATTTTTCTGGGTTGAGTGTTTCATGGTGTACTCAGGGCTTCCATGAGAAATTTTATGAAGTGGTAGTTGTTTCTGGGCTCTACTGGTAGTAGTAGTATTGGTAGTGAAAGGAGAACTCCCCTCAAAATTCAATGTGACTGAAAAGTTTTTCTTTCTTTTATATTTTTTATGAGAGAGAGGTCCATAAGTATTCATGGAAACTCTTTCTCAGATGTCTGGGCCCTAGATCAAGTTACTGTATGGATCCCTCCCTTACAAACCCTGATGGTGCTGCAATTTTGTGTGTGTTTTTCTAGTGTTCTGGAACATGAGTGTTGTCATGTTCTAGGGTATTATAGCATTAACTGGATGTTGTAATGTTCTGGTGTGTTGTAGTGTTGTTAGATGCTATAATATTTTGAGGGTATTGTAGAGGTATCTGGGCATCTGGAAAAATGATTGTACTCTTAATGGCAGAGACTGCAAGTGTTGGAATTTAGAATTTTGATATTGATCTTAGGTCGAGAAGTGTTAGAATTTAGTTCAGCAACAAACTGTGCTTCTTCCATCTCCAGATGGTCTTTCATTTTTAGTGGTTTGGGCAGCTAGTTGAAGGGTTTGCTGGATTTGTATCTTATCAACACAGTATTATTTTCAGGACCTGAACAATCAACACTTCATTGGTGCAGTCCATGTAAGGGAAAATAGATACAATGAGCAGATAAAGCATATGCTATACATACATAGTAGAGACAAGTTTCCAGTGGCTTGTAGTGGGTTCCGAGTTCAAATTCTTCCCTGAATGTAGCTTAGAGAAAGATGGTTCCTCTTGCCTTAATACTCTTAATCAAAGCAAAATCTTTTAATTTACTCCATTTACATGATAATGCATGGCCTAGTGGGTAGGGTGTTGCACTCATGATTGTTAGATCATGGTTTCCACTCTTGGACCTGGTGGTACATTGTGTTCTTGAGAAAGGCATTTATTTTCACATTTCTCATTCCAATCAGTTGTAAATGAGTTCCAGTAATAGCTAGGAAGCTAACACTGTGGTGTACAAGCATCTTGTCCATGGTGTAGTGATGTAATTTCAGTCACTTATCTGCTGTGGAAACTGAGTAAAACTCTAGGGCTCATAACAGACCTACTCTAATGACATAATAGATCATGTGACTCTTCATTAACATCACTTTTAAAATTTGCTTAATTTTTCTTTTCTCTTTTGCATTTTTGCTTTTAGATTATGAAGTAAGAACAAATCCAAATGTGGTAAAAGAAGCGAGCAAAAAGGAGCTGAGTTTTGAACTTGTGTCTCCGGGAAAACGATCTTATCTGGTAAATTTTGTTTATAACATTTGTATATATTCTTATATAGATAGTATTAGATCTTTCTCTCACATAACACCTCATTCATCTTTATTGCTGTGTGCCATTCTTTTTCCTAAACCCTGATACTAATACCTTCTTTCTTTTACCTGTTCCTTCCATACTCTATCTTCCAAGAGTATCTTTGTTATTCTCTACACTACTACCCTCAGCTCACCTAAAATCATCACATTCTCATCTCCCTCTCTGGTCTATCTCCACGAGCCCAAAATCCTGTCTTTTCTTCAATCATCCTGTTTCCACTGCCATTCTGGATCCTCAGCATCCACATCTTTCTCTCTTTCATGAACCCTCCCCATCATATTTTCCTCCATATTTACTCTTTAATCCTTTAGCATTTGGATTATTTTGGTAAATGTAATGCTTATTTATTCACATTGCTCTGAATTAATCACGAATTGTCTTGTAGCATCAAAATTTTGATGATGTGATTGTTTATTTTTAGAATGACATTGTAGGGTAGGTGTGAGAAGCAAGATCTGGCTAGCTGGAACATAAAGCAGGCAGAATATTTTGGCTGGATATGGCTGCTTTAAATGCTAAAGGGTTAAACATGGGATAGCACTGAACTCCACCCTACACAATACACTCCTTCACCTTTATGACTCTGCTCTTCTCTTTTTCACAAACCTTCAACACTAAGCCTTTCCGTACTCCTCACCAACAACGTTTACTTTGTTACTCAGTCCATTACCATACTCTCACAAAAATAGGTTCCCTTCATCATGCTTTACTCTCTCTTGTTATCTCATTTAAAGTTGAATTTACTTTTGATTAAACTATTTTATTCCTTTAGTTTGTGGCTCCATCCAAAGAAGAACTGGCTGACTGGAAGTCTTCCATTGAAAATGCTGCTTTGAATATGATGACAAGTTCAATGATGGATGATCAAGGTAACAATTTTATCAATTCTTTTACCTTTTAGCATTCAAATTGACTGATTTTCACTAGCTTAAATCCAGTAATATTTATTTTATTTTGAAAAGGATGTTGCACTAACATATAATGAAGTTGTGGCTTTCATCCATAGCCAACTTGCATTAGTATAAGGATGCTAATCACTTTTCAAACCTCTCGTTCCTTTGGATTTATTGCTGTGGGTTTAGGCTACAGAACGAATAGAATTTCAAGGCTCTATCACCAAATATAATTATTGTAAGAATTTGGTAAAATCTCTATTCTATGCAGAATCATTTATACACAAGGCACCTCCATTTTAATATAAAATCAAATTAGTGATTTTGGTCATTGAAATGTGGTTTTGTGAGTTACATGGAAATCGCACTTGTGTTGGTACTTGAAAAAAAGGCACCCAATATTCTCTATAATGTGGTTGGCATTTGGAAGGGCATCTAGCCTTAGAAACCTTCCTTAAACTGAGACTAGAACAAGTTGTGTTCCTCTAACTTGTTGGATCCTGTCGAACCATCCAACATATGCCAGCATAGAAGACAGATGTGAAATAATAATGACGATGGTGGTGATGAGGATAATGTCTGTTGCAATGCTGGGGTACCACCTTGAATGGTATAGTCGGCCACATCAACATCCAACACTTATTTTATTGATATCACATGGATGAAAAGCAAGGTGGATATGGACAGGATTTGGCTTCAGAATGTAAATGGATATAACAAAAAAAGAAAAAAAAAAACAATTTATATTGCCTAATGCTCTACTGATTTTTACCTTTCACATGTCTTACAGGGACCAGTAATTGGCCTGATTGGGTCACTGAAAACATACAATCAATAAATGTTCATAAATATATATACAACTTGAAATTAAGTGTTTTGCTCAAGAACACAATACGCTGCCTGGTCCTGGAATCAAACCACAATCTAGCAATACCCTAACCACTATGCCTTGTCCCTTCACTGGTGGTGCATTATCTAACACACTCACTGGTTCGATTTTCACTCATTTATTATTTATATTATTTCTTTCAAAACTTTCATTGCTTTTGCAACTTTGTGAATGGATGTTGACTTTCAACATCCATTCACAAAGTTGCAAAAGCAACAAAGATTTTGGAAGAAAAAGCATAAATACTAAATGAGTGGAAATCAAGCCAGTGAGTGTGTTGGATAATAAGGCATTAAGACTATGACTTTCCTCAGACATAACAAAGTGTGTTTTGTATTTTTCAGATGGGGAGAGCATTTATGAAGAATTTGATGAAATCATGCCTATTAATGGACGGCCATCCATTGCTGAAGAGGTATATGATGATAACTTAAACTGTCTGCCAGATGATTCTGAACTAACACCAATCAAGAAAGCTGAGTTGCCTCCTATCCCAGGGTCACCGAAGCACTTGCTTCTCAAATCTAATATGTCTCCTCCTCCTCCAGCTCTGCCAGAAAGAAATCCTCCAACTGTCCGCCCCACTGAACCAGCTGCCTCTGATGATGGTCTGATAGGAGAAGTGTATGATGATATTGGCACTGATGTACAGAAGTTCCTTCGAAACACCAAAGTGGAAATAAAGCCAGATGATTATGAGAACATCTATTACAGCCTTTGGGATTGTGTAGCAGATGACAGCACTGAGCTTGCTTTTAAAGAAGGAGATCTGATCAGGATTCTGAATAAAGAATATGATAAGCAATCTTGGTGGATTGGAATGCTTGATGGCCAGATTGGTCTGGTGCCAAAGACATTTCTCACAAATGCCTATGAGTTAGTTGCATGAAGATTTGATATGCTAGTAGAAGAGATGTAACCATTAACAAAGCTATTTCTCATTATTTGTGTTTGTTGTACTATGCCATTTCTCAACAAAAGAATGATTTTATTTTCTTTTTATTTTGAAAAGAAATCTGTTATTGTATTCTAAAATAATTGTATTATCTATGTTATCATTGCTAATGACATCATTTTAATCATCATCATCATCATTACCATCATCATCATCTTCATCATCACAATCACTTAATGATAAAGACTCTGTGTTTTTCTATCAATGAACTGTATTATAAAATCATTTATATCTCACAAAATAGTTCTTATTTTATTCATTTGTAATAGGTTTAATTTGAGTCTTTAACGCTTTTCTTTCCTTTTTTTTTCATCTATAAATGAAAAAAAAAAACAACCCCTAATAACTTTGGTTTGGAAAGCAACCTGCTCTTTTTCTCTATTTTCTTTTATGTTTATCTATAAAATAGGAAAAGAAAAACAAAGTTGTCACAGATAACTGAATAATTACTGCGTCTCTGTCATGATGTTTTATAAATGCTGGCAAATGTGGTATAAACAAAATAGGTTTCTAGATGAAATACAAAATCTATGATTTTTTTTTACTCTATTCTATGTGAATCAATTGCCTTCACTCTTGCTTTATAGTTCCAAATGATGTGTAAAGATAATTATTTTTGTTTTATTATTTTTATTGATTAAAAATGCTATGTAAAAGAAAAAATATAATATACATGTTAATCTCATCCTGATGATTAATATATGATCTGATTTGTTATTTTCTTGTTTTGTTATTTCATGATGTTATTTCATGATACAATTGAATTGCCATTTTTTCTTTTATACTAGCCTCGTTCATTGGACTGCAGCCATTCAAGGGATACCATCTTCAAAGGTTTTAGTTGATTGCAATTACTACCCACCTGTATTTGTTTCAGTTTGGCACCTCTTTTATCAATATCTACTTATTCAATTGCTAATGGTATATATCTTTTTACAAAACGTCTGTTTTATACCAGTAAATCAGTAAACATAATATACATACATGGTGGTGTACACACACACACACATGCACATACATGAGCACTTAAAAACACATACACAAGCATATATATATATATATATATATATATATATACAACACACATACACACTTGGAGGCACGTGGCTTAGTGGTTAGGGTGTCAGCATCATGATTGTAAGATTGTGGTTTCGATTCCTGGACCGGGTGACATGTTTGTGTTCTTCTCGTTGCTCCAGTCCACTCAGCTGGCAAAAATCAGTAATGCTGCGATGGACTGGCGTCCCGTCCAGCTGGGGAACACATATGCCATTGAAACCGGGAAACCGGGCCCATGAGCCTGGCTAGGCTTTAAAAGGGCACATTTATTTATTTTATTATATATATACACACACACAAGCTCATAAATGCAGAACAAGGTGGAAAAAATAGTACTCAAATACCGAAGGTAGACTAATATGCTTTTTATTAAAGCCACAAAAATCTTCACAAACTATTACTCAAAGTTTCATATTACCATTAGTAGGACAGTTGTGATCTTACTAAATTTAGTATGACCACAACTGTCTGATGAATGGTAACCGAGTAACACTTTGTGAAGATTTTTTGGCTTTAATAAAAAGTATGTATGTGTGTGTGGTTTGTTGGAAGAAAAAGAACTCAATACCATAGTATAGGTTAATAATATTTTTATTTTGGTTGAGTCAGCCTGATGACTCAGTGTATGTACAGGGGTAACTGCAGAGTAGCAAGCGACTGACTCAACTAAAATAAAAATATTATTTATATATATATATATATATATATATATATATATATAGTCTTCTTTTGTCTTATCTGTTTCAGTCATTAGACTATGGCCTTGCTGGGGAACTTTTAGTTGAATGAAACAGCCCTAGTGCTTACCTTTTTTTTCAAAGTCTGGGGCTTATTCTATCAGTCTCTTTTTGCTGAACTGCTAAGTTATGGGGACATAAGCAAACTAATACCTGTTGTCAATTGGTGGCGGTGGGGGGGTGACAAACACAGACACAAAGTTACACACACACACTATAGACTTTGGTTTCCATCTACCAAATCCATTCGCAAGGCTTTGGTTGGCCCAAGACTATAGTGGAAGACAGTTACCATAAAAGATAAAAGATATATATATATATGTGACAAGCTTCTGTACAGTTTCCATCTACCAAATTCAACTCACTTGGTTGAATTTGGTCTCTGCTACTGTATTTTTCTTCTCTTTTAAACTGAAATTTTCAAAAATTGAGACGAAAAAAAAAGAGAAATGAAAGCAAAAACTCAAGTAAGGCACAGGCATGGCTGTGTAGTTAAGAGACCTGCTTCCCAACCACATGGTTCTGGGTTCAGTCCTACTGTATGGCACATTAGGCAAGTGTCTTCTATAGCAGTGGATCAGCCAATGCTTTGTGAGTGAATTTGCAAAACAAAGATTGTAGAAGTTCATGTGTGTGTGTTTGTGTGAGGATATATATCAATGTGTCTGTGTTTGTCCCTACCTTTACATGATGACTGGTGTTGATTTGTTTATGTCCCTATAACTTAGCAGTTCAGCAAAAGGGACAAAGTACCTGGCTTAAAAACAAAATATAAGTACTGGGGGCAATTTGTTTGACTAAAACCCTTCAAAGCAATTTCCCAGCATGGTTACAGTCCAATGACTGAAACAAGTAATATATATGTATATATATATATATATATAATGTGTTTGTGTTTGTCCCCTGTTCATTTGACAACCGATGTTGGTTTGTTTACACCCCTATAACTTAGTAGTTCAGCAGAAAATGTCAATAGAATAAGTAACAAGCATTAAAAAAAATAATAAGTACTGGTATTGATTTGCTAGGCTAAAATCCTTCAAGGTGGTGCCCCAGCATGACTGCAGTCCAATGATTGAAACAAGTACAAGATAGAAAATAAGGGGACATGTTGTCTCCACATAACTGTGTATCAAGATGTGCGTTTCTCTGGGGTAGGAGTGTCTCAGCTGCTTCACTTCTGATATTTGTATTTCCTATGTTCACATTTGGTACAATGTGCTTTTTGCATATTTTTCATCTATTCATAACATTCCTCACAAAAACTGGAAAATAGTGAGTCAATAAAAACAGAGCACCAAACTGGAATCTGTATAGTATTTAGATGCATTCCTCTGTAGCATTATGACTCAAATCCCAGTGGGGTTGATACAATATGTAACAGTAATAAACTGGAGCCGATTCATTTGCTTATATTCTTGTAAAAATAGTTTTGTTTTGTCAAAAGATATCAGTTAATTATATACTGTCAATTTTTGAAGAGAATCAATATAAAATCCAATTATAAAATATTTTTTTACATCACATTAATGTATAATTATTAATTGGTAAGATATTTGGTTGTGAAGAACATAAAATGGTAGTTTTGAGGAAATGTTTTTCAGAATTGTTTTGAAACTAAGCTGTCTTTTGATGTTTTAATTGTTGTTTGCTGCCACCAAACACCAGGGATAGAATCCACAGAAGAGCTGAGATGCCATAAAACCAAGGTATCATTTTTACAATCATCTCATTATAAAACTCTGACAGCAACTGAAAGTTGGCAAGTTGGCTAATGCACAAAGCAGAACCACAGCGGAGAATTTCCATGTAAGTAGCGTAAGACCTAAATGAGAAGAAATAATAAATGAAAAATAATTTATTAAAAAAAAAAAAAATGGAACGATGTCATAGATACTAATATGGTAACTTTAGCTAAGTTAAATAAATATCCTCTATGCTTTATTTTGACATTATTCGTATATACATCAAAAGATTAATATAATAGGGTAGTGAGTTAAAAGAAAACACTAGACCTGAATAAAAAAACATTTTAGAAATGACATTTGATTGGGCTTTGTACTATGTAACTTGGAATAATAACAATCCTTTCTACTATAGGAACAAAACCTGAAATTTTAGGGAAGGGAGTTAGTTGATTACATCAACCCCAGTGTTCAGCTGGTACTTATTTCATTGACTGCAAAGTTTCTCTCAGTGGTTTTGAACTCAGAATATAAACAGCTGCAAGAAATTCTGCAAAGAATTTTTGCTGACAAACTAACAATTCTATTAGCTTGTCACCTTAATTCTTTCTAATCTTGGGCAAAAGGCTTGAAATGTTTTGGGAAGAAGTACTACCTGATTACATTGAGCCCAGTTCTCAACTGATACTTATTTTATTGACCTTGAAAGGATGAATGGTAAAGTCAGCTGCAGTAGAATTTGAACTCAGAGCATAAGGAGCTGGAAGAAATGTTGCTAGCATTTTGCAACATGTTAGCAATTCTGCTAGCTCACCACTTCTAATTTTGGCTCAAGGCCAGCACTTTTAAGGGAAGGGTAAGTCAATGTAATTGACACTGGTACATGACTGATACTTATTATTTTATCAACCTTAGTGGGATTTGAACTCAGAATACAGACAACTGAAAAACATGCTGTTAAGCATTTTTGTCCAGTGTGCTAATGATTCTGCCTGCTTACCACCTTAAAGGCAATAATACTGGTTTCAAATTTCCGGCATAGGGCCTGTATTTTTTGAGGGGAGGGGAGGAGGAGTTAATTACATCGACCCCAGTACGTGACTGGAAATTATTTTATTGACCTCAAAAGGATGAAAAGCAAAGTGGAATTTGAACTCAGAATGTAAAATTGGATGAAATGCTGCTAAGCATTTTGTACGGTGTGCATGCACTTCTGCCAAAGTGCTGCCTTAACAATAGTAAAAATAATAATAATCCTTTCTACTGAAGGTACAAGGCTTGAAATTTAGGGGAAGGGACTAGTTGATTACATCAACCCCATTGCTCAAAGCATTTTGCTTGGCATGCTAATGATTCTGCTAGCTCACCGCCTTAATAATAATAATAATAATGATCTATTCTACTCTAGGCACTAGGCCTGAAATTTTGGGGGAGGGACCAGTCGATTAGATCGATCTCAGTATGCAACTGGTACTTAATATTGACCCTGAAAGTTAACCTCGGTGGAATTTGAACTTGGAACATAAAGACAGACAAAATAATGCTAAGCATTTCGCCTGGCATGTTAAAGTTTCTGCCAGCTTGCTGCCTTAATAATAATAATAATAATAATAATAATTCTTTAAAATTTTGGCTCAAGACCAGCATTTTTAGTCAAGAGAGCAAGTTAATTATATCAACTCCAGTAATTGACTGGTACATTACTTTATGGAACCTAAAAGGATGAAAAGCAAATTCAGCCTCAGCAGACTTTTAATTTGGAACATAATGAGCTGCAAAAAATAACACTAAGCACTTTTTTTCTGATATGCTAATAGTTCAGCCAGCTCACTAGAAATGCAACAAAATCTCCCTCAGATCACACTTGTTTCCGCAAAGAAAAAAAAAAGAGTACTAGAAAATCTGGTCTTAGATACAATGTATCTGAAAAGCGAAATATATTCAATGTTTGCAGCTAGAGTGCATTTTTTATCATATCTGGCTTTGGGCTAAACAACAATTGCCACTGTGTATAAGAGCATTTTTACTGTGGTTCTGTTCTGAACCAAACAGAAGCATAGAATATCTGGAATACAGTTTCTGTGGATCATGCATAGTTGTTTGATTGATTACTTGTATCTCACAGGGCTGATACCCATGGTGATTAAGCTTAAATATTAATAACAATAAGAAGTAAACTTTTACATCAACTTACCTTTGGTCAAAGATATTACCAAAACAGGATAAAGAATATATAATGAATACCAAAACTGCTAGAACAGATTCTTGTGGCATCAACTAGAAAGAATAAAAGAAGGCAGGTTATTATTACTGTAAATCCTCGAGTATAATCCGCACTTTTTCCCTAAAATTTAAAGATCAAAATCCCTGGTGCGTACTGTATACGAGGTTAAAATGTAAAAGTATTTTCTAAGTAATGTCCGTCTGAGTCTCTATTTGCTGTCCGGCAATGTTTATTCAGATGCATTTTGTGATGTCGGGCGTGAAAATACCTTAAGCTAAGCCTGAAAGCAATGAAGTAATAAAAGAATCATCCATAACTTGCAGTAAGCAACATTTATTAAAATAAAAGTATTCAGAACACAGAATAACATGTAACAAAAGCAATTTGCAAACATATTTACATACCCATATAACAAGAACATCACCATTATTGTATTACGCATGCATGGAAGTGTTTGTTCGACTGGGTGCTGCTGGCTTAATTATGCATGACTCAAGTTAGAGAAGCAGTGCGTATTATACACAAGGTTTATGTTTTTCAGAGGTACAGTCCACTAAAAAGCCCCTGCGTATTATACTCAAGGGCGGACTATACTCGAGGATTTACAGTATTTATTTCAAATTTTGGTACCAGACCCAAAATTTCAGGAGAGGGGTTAAGTTGATTACATTGATCCCAGTGTTCAACAGGTGCTTATTTTATCGACTCCAAAAGGATGAAAGGAAAAGTTGGCTTCTGCAACATTTGAACTCAGTACAAAGATGGGTGAAATGCTGCTAAGCATTCTGCCTAGCATGCTAATAATTCTGCCTGCTCACTGCCTTAAGTAAGTTATTAATATTGGTTTAAAATTTTGGCCAGCAAGTTCGGGGGAGGGGTTAAATTGACTTCATTGACCCCAGTGCTTAATTGGTACTTATCTTATTGACCTCAAAAGGATGAAAGGCAAAGTCGACCTTGGTAGAATTTGAACTCAGAACATACATATGGATGAAATCCTGTTCAGAATTTTGCCTGTTGTGCTAATGATTCCATCAGTTTGCCACCTTACATAGGTTATTAATATTAATATTAATGAGGTCAGCTTTACTTTTCATCTTTCTGACTTCCATAAAATAACACAAGTCTTGTATTGGAGCTCGTTTTATTGATCCTGTTCGTGTTGCTTCACAGTTGGACACTCTTACTAACTCTTCAGAATTAAGCAAAAAGAATAAGGTATTATAATACTTAACTCTTTGTGACCATCCTGCATGAATCTGCCACTGATTGGATTTTACAAACTTCCTAATTTAAAGTGATGTAAATAAAAACTTCAAAATTGCATGCTAATTTATGTCTCAAACAAAGTTGTTTTACTAAATTCTTCAGAATTTCCCAAATGAATTGACTCAAAGACAAGTATTTAAAGGATACTACCTAAAACATTAGATTTCTCTTCTTTTATGTCATAGCTGTGATTAGAATAAGAAACTTCATATTATAACTACTCAACTATACAGTAAATATCGTGATTTTTTTTTCTTTTTGTTTAGTAATGAAATATGATGAGAGAAAACTTACATGGTTAACACTCAAAATTGTTAGGAAGAAATATGTAACTGCCGTAAAGTGGAGTAAAACATATATACTGCACAAGTTGGAAACTTCTGTGGTGTACTTCCGCGCTGGATGTTCTACCTAAGAGGGATAAAAGAAAAAGAGATAGGAAAAATAGTGGTTACTTCAGAATGCTATTTTATTGTATTTGCACAATAGATATACACCTCTACTGCTCATGCAAATGGTATGAATGACATATGACATGAATCCCTTTATCCTCTAAAAATGTTAAGGTTGTCTCTTGACATATTAATGGAAATGAGTAAACCTTGCAATGTATTTTCCACGTAGTCATAGCAGGATACATCTGTGAACAAATAGGGTAGAGTCTCACAGATGTAATGCAGTGAATTAAATTAATTTAACTAACTGTGGTTAACCAGGTAATTAGTTGGCCAAAAATCCTGCTATGGAGTGTTTGAAATTTAAAAATAAAAAAAGCAAAGGAAGTAACTCTAAGATCAGTTGGTTTGAAATTTTTGGAAAATAAGGACAATACAAATTGGAGTTGATCTGGTCATTAAAGCCAACTGGGGAAAGCAGCTGACATGTTTCAGCCTTATTAAACCTCTTCAGCAAGGAAACTCAGTTGGTGAGGCTAAGAGATATATATAAAACAAGCTACTTTCAATTTCTGTCTACCAAATCCACTCACCAGGCTTTGGATGGTCAAGGGTTATAGTACTTACTGAAGAGACTATACTGGGACTGAACCCAAAACCATGAGGTTAGGACACAAACATCTTAACCACCCACTTTCTTGGTTAAGTTGAAAGATTGAAACTGTTCTTGTGATGCCACCACCATTATTAGAACAGGAGATGGTAATTCAAAGCCAGATGGCTGTTGTTGTTTAGCTCCATTTCAGCTCTGTGATAATCCTTCAGACTGTGATAATCTTGTTTTTTTTTTGCTTTTTTCAGGCATTATGTATCTTGAACTACATTATTAAGTGTATCTTTCCTTTTTTAAGATAGCAGGTATGATATAGAAGAATGTTTTGGCTGTTATTTCTAGCATGTTGAACAACCATACAGGCTTCCCATTTGGTGCAGTAAAGGTATCAATTAATTAAATTTCTGATTCATGTCAAGCCATTGCCGATTTAATTAGCAATTCTTTTACATTATTATTCTGAACAGAAACAAAGATGAGTAAATGAAATATGCAAATATATATACAAAGGCACACACAGACAAAAAGAATATTACACACAAAGAGAAGTACACACTCATACATTTGTTTAATTATTTATAACCATTACTGTAATTAATTAAGCACAATATAATTCCTAAATACAATGCAACTCACTTATTATACCTAAAAATTATTAATAAAATGTATCCTCTTTACTCACGTACATGTGTACAATGCTAACTTGAAGTTCTCACCCTGGTATTTTGTATTAAATTTCTTGCATCATACACCAGAATCATCATCATTGTTTAACGTCTGCTTTCCATGCTAGCATGGGTTGGACGATTTAACTGAGGACTGGCGGAGCAGATGGTTGCACCAGGCTCCAATCTGATCTGGCAGAGTTTCTACAGCTGAATGCCCTTCCTAACGCCAACCACTCCGAGAGTGTAGTGGGTGCTTTTATGTGCCACCGGCACGAGGGCCAGTCTGGCAGTACTGGCAACGGCCACGCTCAAATGGTGGTTTTTTTACATGCCACCTGCGCAGGAGTCAGTTCAGCGGTACTGGCAACGACCTCACTTGAATGTTTTGTTCACGCGTCACTGGCACAAGTGTCAGTAAGGTGACGCTGGTAACAATCATGCTCGAATGGTGCCTTTTCTGTGCCACTGGCACAGAAGCCAGACAGCTGCTGTGGCAGTGATCCCACTCGGATGGAGCTGTTAGCGCTCTACTGGCACGGGTGCCAGTCATCAATGTTTATCAAAAGTAGATGGGCAATTGCTGTGACATGAGAAGCCAATATGTGGTCATTCAACCTTCTAGAAATAGTAGGCATCATAATACTCGACTGTTTTGAAATCACCCTGCATGAAACTTCCCCTTGTTCTACATTACAAACTTCCTGATTTAAAGTGATTTAAGTACAAAAAAACAAAAAAACTCCCAAATCTCATGGCAATTTACATCTCAGACAATGTTATTTTACTAAATTCTTCAGAACCTGCCAAATGAATTGAATCAAAGGCATGTATTTCATGGGTATTGCCTAAAACATTAGATTTCTCTCTTCTGTAGCATAGCTTTGAATAGAATAAAACGCTTCATACTATTACTCCACTACATAACCTACTGTCATTATCATCATCAGTTAACATCCCCTTTTCTATGTTAGCATGAGTTGAATGGTTTGACATGAACTGATGAGCTAGAGGACTGTATTGAACTCCAATGTCTGCTTTGGCATGGTTCATAGAACTGGATGCCCTTCCGAATGCATGTATATATTACACACACATACATATATATATATATGGACGGGAAGCTTAAGGTAATCCTATAAACTGGTCTTCCCCAGTGGAAGAAGTAAATTTTCATCCAGATAAATCATCATCATCATCATCGTTTAATGTCCGTTTTCCATGCTAGCATGGGTTGGATGGTTCAATCCGAGTCTGGGAAGCCAGGAGGCTGCACCAGGCTCCAGTCTGATCTGGTATGTAGAGTTATGTGCGTATGTATGTATGTATATATACATATGTGTAAATAGGTATATATGTGTATGTTTATATGTATGTATCCGTCTGTATAATGGGTAACTGCATGTATATATATTTATTATATTTATTATTATTATTATTTGAGTATGCATGTATGTATATATGTATATGTCTGTATGCATGTATGTATTTATGAACATAAGGAGGCGCGTGTGTGTGTGGATGTGTATGCAGATGTATAAACATATGTATACATTTATGCATGTATGTACTTATGTGTATATATAGATGCGCGTGTATGTGTGTGTGTATGTGTACGCATATATATATATGTGTGTATGTGTATATATGTATGAATGTATATGTGTATGTATATTTATATGTATATATATGTATATATATATGTATATGTATGTATGTGTATGTATGTGTATGTGTATATGTGTATATATATTTATTAGTGTATATGTATGGACTAGTCTTCTGTGGGTGTATTGAGGTATGTATGTGTATGCGTGTAGATATGAATCAGTAGGTACGTGTACGTATGTGAATATACGTGAATGTATGTAGATGTATGTATGTATGAATATAACACGTGCGTGTGTGTATGGGTATGAGTGTACGTGTGAGTGTGTGGGCGTGAGTGAGTGTTTGCGTTCGTATCAGTGAGTAGATAGATAAATGGACTCTTTAGACCATCCCTTGAGACCGGCTGACCGAGGTCAAGATAAAAATAAAGATATAAACAAAAGTAATAATAAAATTAAAATAAGGGAATGTATATGCATGTGTATATGTGTGTATGTATATATATGTGCGAGTGTGTATACATATATGTATATATATGTATGTATATGTGTATTTGTGTGTATGTACATGGGTGTGTGTATATATATGAATATATATATGTATATGTATATGTATGTATATATATATATATGTATGTATATATGTGTATGTATGTATATATATAGATATATGTGAATATGTGGGTGTATATATATATATATATATATATATGTAGATGTACAAGTGAGAGTCTCCTTACTTACCTAAAACTCTATTTTTCTATTTATTCTTTTATTCTTTTATTTATTCTTTTATCTACTTTACCACCGATTCCTTTGACCACTCCCCTAATAATGATAGTTTTGCGCCATTCCTACCCCCAAAAAAGTCCCCCACCACCACCCATTTAAACCTGCCTAAATGTATAAATGCCAAAACAACTCTTGTCTACTAGCTTCCTGATGATTTCTTTTGAATGAAACAGTTCTAGTCCTGTAGAAGCTCCTTCTATATAATAAATTAATTTACTCTGCTATGTATTGAGTACCTTATTTACTGTGGTTAACCCCGACTCAACCCGGGACCTACTTATATATATATATATATATATATATATATATATGTATGTATGTATAGATGCAGGCATAGTTGTATGGTAAGAAGCTTGCTTCCCAATGACATGATTCAGGGTTCAGTGCTATTGCATGACACTTTGGGTGAGTGTCTTCTACCATAGCTTCGGGCTGACCGTAGCCTTGTGAGTGGATTTCATAGAAAGAAACTGAAAGAAGCCTGTTGCATATATGTAAATATATGTGTGTGCGTGTGCACGTGTGTGTGTGTGCACATGTGTGTGTGCGTGTGCACGTGTGTGTGTGCGTGTGCACGTGTGTGTGTGTTTGTGTCTGTGTTTCTCTCTCCACACTGCTTGGCAACCAGTGCTGGTGTGTTTATATCACTGTAACTTAGCAGTTCAGAAAAAAAGAATAATAGAATAATTACCAAGCTTTAAAAAAAGTACTGGGGTGAAAACAAGTAGAAGATAAAAAGATATATATGTGTGTGTGTGTGTGTATATATATATATATATATATATATATATATATATATTCACATCCTTCCAAGATTACATTTGCTGCTACCCCTATACACCATATCCCTGACCTCTCCACCTTTCATCTACCTGTTGTTCATTTCCTTCCCTTTTTATATATTATATCTGAAATTAGATGACTGATCATGCCTAAAACATTTTTGAAATGTGGTTTGCTACTAGATCAGAGCTGATTTGGTGCTAAACAACTACAACAACATCAATACTTAAGTTTATATCTTATTTTCTTTCTACTAAAAATGGAAAACCAAATCATTTACACCAAACTTCATTTCTGCCTAAATCTAAAATACTTACCTCAGGTATGTGGCATTCGTTTGGGTCTTGTCCTGGAACCCATCCTGGGCCTCTTAATAGAACATTCAATAGGCTTCGTCCTTGTCGCCAGTTCTCCCAAAGATGCTTCCAGTAGCAAACCTATATGTAAATATAAAGAAATAATTAATTCCTAAGAAAACGAAAAAAAAAAAAGCAAAACAAAGCAAAATGGAAAAATTAGCTGTGACGTTCAGAAACTCACTTTGAAAACCTATGGTTTTGGGTTCACTCCCGTTGCATGGCACCTGGGCTGATCTGTGCTTTGTGAGGTGAATTTGGTAGATGGAAACTAGTGTGCAAGCCCATTGTGTGTGTGTGTTTATTGTTAACTTTTGAAAAGGTAAGTACTCAATATTATTTTTTTTTTTAGTTTTTACTTTGTTCCTTCTTGAGCCACACCTGGCTCATAAGGGCCGGTTTCTCAGTTTCCTTGGCATATAGGTTCCCCACCTGGACGGGACGCTGGTCTGTTGCAGGTGAGCTGCTAGATGCAGGAGGAGAGAGTGAGAGAAAGTTGTGGCGAAAGAGTCAGCAGAAGTTCACCATTACTTTCTACTGGATCCACATGGAGCTTAGGTGTTTCGCTCATAAACACACACATTGCCCGGTCTGAGATTCAAATCCGTGACCTCTCGACTGTGAGTCCGCTGCTCTAACCACTAGGCCATGTGCCTCTACACTCAATATCATTGTAGAGATTAATGATATATTTTATTTTGGTTGAATCAATCTCTTGCTTCTCTAAGTATCACCTCAGAGTTGCAAGAGAGTGACTTGGACCAAAATTTTATATATATATATATATATATATATATGGTTCTGGGTTCAATCCCACTGTGTGGCACCTTGGGTAAGTGTCTTCTGCTATATATAGCCTTAGGCTGACCAAAAGCCTTGTAAGTGGATTTGGTAGACAGAAACTGAAAGAAGCCCATCGTATATATATGTATAAATCCATGTGTGTGTATCTCTGTGTCTGTGTTTGTCTCCCACCCACTGCTTGACAACTGGTGGTGGTGTGTTTACATACCCTTCACTTAGCGGTTCAGCTGAAGTGACTGATAGAATAAGTACTAGGCTTCAAAAAAATAAGACCTAGGGCTGATTTGTTTGACTAATACCCTTCAAGGTGGATTGCCACCATGGCCACAGTCAAATGACTGAAACAAGTACAAAATAAAAGATAAAAGATATATATATGTGTGTGTGTTTTTGCATGTGTGTGTGAGTATGTGTGTGTTTGTGTGTGTATGTATGTATGTATGTGTGTGTCTGTATACATACATACATATATATATGTGTATATATATATATATATATATATATATATATATATACACACACACACATATACATACACATACACACACATATATAGACATACACCTTGTCAAACAGCAGTCACTGATGTCACCCTTCACTGAACCAATGAGATTGTTTTCAGGTCAAAACTCAGGAAAAAACAAATAAGCATTGAGTCCACTGAACTGATAGCTTTATAAGGGAATCAGTCAACTGGAACACTGGAAAACTAACAAAAACAATTTACCAAGTCCTTTGACAACAATAAAATGAGAAAGTCAACCAACCAGATCACTGGATTTCAACTAGGTCAAAAGGTTCAACAAACAAATGATGTCACCAGAAAGTCAACCAGCCCAAATGCTGGACTTTGCAAAGATATAAATATTTGACCAAAACATTTATGACATATTAAGGTGGCCAGCCAAATGGAGAAAAACAATCAGAACTTGATCCTTTATATCATAAAACACACACACACACACTCACAAAGCAATTTTAATGTAAAATATTTTGAACTCTTACCAGCAAAACCATGCACGACAGAAATTGCAAATAAATTTTTTTCTTTCCCTCTATTTTTTCTCTTACTCTTCTTAAAAAGCTCATTGTATCTAATTGTTAATATAACTCAATATTACTGAACTTTCAGTTATGTGACTGTTATGAACTTCATTGAACATTTGAACTTATTTTACTGTCTATCTCCCTTGTGACTTTAAACTTTCCTAAACTCTTTTCTTATTCATATTTTTATTTTTGTCATTGATAAACAAAACATTGTCAAAACCGGTTTGGTATTTGAATAAATCTGTTACAAAATTTAAAAATAACTACATGTTTTAGATTCAGGTGCGTTTTGAAACCCTGAAACAATTTCTCATATATCATCATCATCATCATTATCATCATCATCATTCAACGTTCACCTTCTATGCTGGCATGGGTTGGATGGTTTGACAGGAGCCAGCCAGGTAGAAGACTTACAGCAGGCTACTGTGTCTGTTTTGACATTGTTTTTATCTCTGGATGGCCTTCTTAACACTAACTTCCTTTCAGAATGGATTGAGTGCTTTTACATGGCATGTATAAGTGTATAAAAAGCAGCCAGTACACTCTGTCAAGTGGTTGGCCTTAGGAAGGGATCCATCTATAGGAATCATGCCAAAGCAGACAGAGGACCATCTTTTGGAGTGCTTCCTTCTGAGTCTATCCATTAATATAAATTCGGCAAACTTTGACAACTTGACAAGAGCTTTGGGATGCAGCAGAGAGAACATTGAGACATAGCATAAACAAGACAGCAGATTGATGGTGGACAGATGGCAGACAGACAGTGGACAGTTGGCAGATGGCCTGTGGACAGATGGCAGATAGACATGGAGTACTGCCGACAACAACCACAAAGAAACCCTTACCTGTACTGTAAAAGGTTCAAACGTGTTGATGGGTGAAACCAGACCAAAAATCACCTCTTCTTTCTCAGCTTGAAAGGTCCCTGTGCATGAATATCAGTTAAAAACATATGTATATAGACATAAATTCATACTTATTATATTAATGAGGTCAAGCTTTTTTATCAGAAAGTATTTTAAACATTTTCATCTATCAATAGGTATGTAAACTCATTTATGCATTCAGTACTTTTAACAAACTGACATAAGTTATTAAAATTGCACATATTGATAGAGTATCTCTACTTCTATAGTAACTCTTTTATCTATTCTTCTTCATTGCCTGCAAATAATGAGTCCCAAGCAGAAGTGACATGCCTTCATATAATTCTTGAAAAAGGTGGGTTACAGGCTATCTGATATCCGCAGAAGGTTATAGTGTGTTTATGGAGATAACATTGTTAACAAGAGCAAAGTGCATGGATAAATGAAGTTTAACTTTTTAGCATTTAAATCAGCTGTATCCAGCCCAAATATTTTACCTGTTTTATGTTCAAACCAGCAAGATCCAACTTCTCACACTTATCCTACAATGTCATTCTAAAATTATACTGTCACATCATCAAAATATTGAAGCTACGAGATTATGCAAGATTAATTCAAAACAACGTGAATAAATAAGCATTACATTTGACAGAGTGACGGCTTAGTGGTTAGGGTATTCAGCTCATGACCTTATGGTCATGAGTTCTATTCCTGGCAGTGTCTTCTGTCCTTGAGCAAGACACTTTACTTCATGTTGTTCCAGTCCACTCAGCAGACAAAAATGAGTAGTACCTGGATTTTAAAAGATCGACATTGTCACATTCTGTGTCATGCTGAATTTCCCAGAGAACTTCATTAAGAGTACGCATGTCTGTGGAGTGCTCAGGTGGTGAGCTGGCAGAATTGTTAGCATGTCGGGCGAAATGCTTAGCAGTATTTCGTCTGCCACTATGTTCTGAGTTCAAATTCTACCGAGGTCGACTTTGCCTTTCATCCTTTCAGGGTCAATAAATTAAGTACCAGTTGCATACTGGTGTCGATTTAATCGACTGGTCCCCTCCCGCCAAATTTCAGGTCTTGTGCCTATAGTAGAAAGGAGTGCTCAGCTACTTGCACGTTAATTTCATGAGCAGGCTGTTCCTGTTGATTGGATCGACTAGAACCCTCGTTATCATAACCAACAGAATGTGAGTGACATTTGACAGAGTAACCTGAATGCTAAAGGGTTAAAGAAGGAAAAAACAACACTAAAGACAAACCATGCAGTGGAAGACCATCAGCTGTGATCAGTGACGTGGCTTGCCAGCGAGCAGACAAATTGATTTGTGTGGACAGACAAGTGACAATCCACAACCCATGTTTATATCAACCTCTCCAATTTATAAAGGTGGTAAAGGAGTTGGATTTCAGAATAAGTATATTGTTGGACCAAATATCTTGCAGTTCTTATATGTTCTGAGTTCAAAACCTGATGTGGTTTATTATTACCATTCACTGTTCTGTGGTTGATAGAACAAGTACTAGTTAGATATTAAGTTTATTTCTTTCACTGTTCCTTTCTTCAAATTTCTGATTTATGCCAAAGCCAGAAACTAATATTTTTTAGCATGATGGAGGGCTGAAATGGTAGAATGATTGACAAAATATCTTGTTGTATTGAGTTACGTCCCTTTACATTCTGAATTCAAATTTCAATTTCTTTCATTCTTTTGGAGATGATTAAATTATCTACCAGTCATATTCTGGAATCAGTTCTATTAGCTTCACCCCTCTTCCCTACAAATGTGTGGGTGTATGCAAATGAAAAAAGAAAAAGAAAACAAAACAAAACCATACTTATATATAATTGAGAAGAGAACAATAGAAGTAGCTGATACATCAAAAGTATTGTATAAAACAACATATGTTGTTTTGTCCCTCAAATCTCACCGAGTTTATCTTTGTCTTGGCATTGATAGATTAAAACCTGGTTTTAGACAGTAATAAATTCAGTGGACTATTGCTCCTCTCCAGTAAGGTTTGGTCTAGTAAAATAAAATTAGTCTTTCTGAAAAATGTACAATGACAGCTTCCTAGTTTCAATCTCCTTGGTTCTTAGTTCAAATCCCAACCAGTAATAATCATGCATTTTATCCTCTTAAATACCAATGATTTTGTTGAAATTCATTCAGTTCACAATATCCTGCCCCACCTCAATCACTAAAATTGGCCTTGTGCTTTAACTCATTAGCATTTAGATTACTTTATCAAATGTTATGCTTATTTATTCACACTGATACAAATTAGTCATGCATTGCTTTGCAGCTTTGAGATTTCAACGATATGATTGTTTATTTTTAGGATAATATTGTAGGGGAAGTGTAAAAGTGTGAGAGGCTGGATCTAGCCAGTTTGAAGATAAAACAAGTAGATTATTTTAATTGGATTTGACCAGTTTAAATGTTAAAGAGTTAATTACTAGCTTTCTTTAATTTCATAGCAAGACTAAAGATGTTTACTGACACAAAAATGAATCAATCATATAAATACATCATCGTCGTCATCATCATCGTCGTTTAACGTCCGTTCTCCATGCTAGCATGGGTTGGACGGTTCGACCGGGGTTCTGGGAAGCCAGAAGGCTGCACCAGGCTCCAGTCTAATTTGGCAATGTTTCTACAGCTGGATGCCCTTCCTAACGCCAACCACTCCGTGAGTGTAGTGGGTGCTTTTTACGTGCCACCTGCACAGGTGCCAGGCGGGGCTGGCAACGGCCACGGTCAGATGGTGTATTTTATGTGCCACCGGCACGGAAGCCAGTCGAGGCGGTGCTGGCTCGGCCACGAGTCGGATAGTGCTTTTTACGTACCACCAGACCAGGGATCCTGGCTGGTTCAATTCGATTTCGATTTCGCTTGCCCCAACATGTCTTCACAAGCAAAGGGGTTGGCAAGGGTGCCTGTCGTACGGTCGCATTGGAGTATTTTACGTGCCACGGCCACGAGTCGGATAGTGCTTTTTACGTACCACCAGACCAGGGATCCTGGCTGGTTCAATTCGATTTCGATTTCGCTTGCCCCAACATGTCTTCACAAGCAAAGGGGTTGGCATGGGTGGTGCCTGTCGTACGGTCGCATTGGAGTATTTTACGTGCCACGGCCCGAGTCGGATAGTGCTTTTTACGTACCACCAGGCCAGGGATCCTGGCTGGTTCAATTCGGTTTCGATTTCGATTTCGATTTCGCTTGCCCCAACATGTCTTCGCAAGCATGGGGGGTTGGGATGGGTGTCTGTCGTCGGATGAGGTTCTATATCGACTTCGCTTGCCTCAACCGGTCTTTGTGTCCAAGGGAGGAAAGGCATTCATAAGTGGGCTGGGCTCACTTGTCCTGCCTGGTCTTCTCACGTACAGAATATTTCCAAAGGTCTCGGTCTCTGGTCATTTCCTCAGTGAGGCCTAAAGTTCGAAGGTCGTGCTTCACCACCTCGTCCCAGGTTTTCCTGGGTCTACCTCTTCCCGGGTTCCCTCAACTGCTAGGGATTGGCACTTTCTCACACACCTATCTTCATCCATTCTCGCCACATGACCATACCAGCGCAATCGTCTCTCTTGCACACCACAACTGATGCTTCTTAGGTACAACATTTCTCTCAAGGTGCTAACGCTCTGTCGAGTATGTACACTGACATTACACATCCATCGGAGCATACTGGCTTCATTCCTCACGAGCTTACGCATGTCCTCAGCAGTCACAGCCCATGTTTCGCTGCCATGTAGCATGGCTGTTCGTACACACGCATCATACAGTCTGCCTTTTACTCTGAGCGAGAGGCCTTTAGTCACCAGCAGAGGTAAGAGCTCCCTAAACTTTGCCCAGGCTATTCTTATTCTAGCAGTTACACTTTCAGCGCACCCACCCCCACTACTGACTTGGTCACCTAGATAACGGAAGCTATCAACTACTTCTAGTTTTTCCCCCTGGAAAGTGACGGAAGTTGTTTTCTGCAGATTTTCGGAGGTTAATGCTCCCGAGCATCTGCCACATACAAAAACTATCTTCCCAGTTAGCCTACCTTTGACATTGCTGCACCTCTTATGTGTCCATAGCTTACACTGGGTACATCTTATAGAGTTTCTACCTACACCTTTTCTACAGATCGAGCAGGGCCATCTTCCTGAAGATATTGTGGATTGTCTACCTTTCTACTTATTAGTACTTTGGTTTTAGCTAGGTTGACTCTAAGGCCCCTTGATTCTAAACCCTCCTTCCACACCTGGAACTTCTCCTCCAGTTCTGATAGTGACTCAGCAATAAGAGCAAGGTCGTCAGCGTAGAGGAGCTCCCAGGGACAGCCTGTCTTGAATTCCTCCGTAATTGCCTGGAGTACTATGATAAATAGGAGGGGGCTGAGTACTGAACCCTGGTGGACCCCAACCTCTACTTTGAATTCTTCTGTGTACATGTTGCCAACCCTAACCTTACTTACGGCATCTCTGTACATGGCTTGCACAGTCCTCACCAGCCATTCATCTATCCCTAGTTTCCTCATTGACCACCAGATAAGGGATCGGGGGACCCTATCAAAAGCTTTCTCCATGTCAACGAAAGCCAGGTACAGGGGCTTATCTTTGGCTAGGTATTTCTCCTGCAGCTGCCTTACCAGGAATATAGCATCAGTGGTACTTTTCCTGGCACGAACCCAAACTGCATCTCATCTAAACTAACTCTCTCTCTAATTAGTTGGCTATGACCCTCTCCGTAACCTTCATTACTTGATCCAACAGCTTGATACCTCTGTAATTATTTGTATCTAGGGCATCACCTTTACCTTTGTAGCAGTTGACTAGTATGCTGCTGCACCAGTCATTGGGTATGACTCCTTCGTGTATCACCTGGTTGACTATACGGGTGACTAGGTTATAGCCGACACTGCCAGATATTTTGAGCATCTCTGCAGTAATTCCTGATGGGCCTGGGGCTTTCCCTGTCTTCATGCTTCTAATTGCCTTAGCTACCACGGAACTATCAACTCAGATAGCTGGTCCCTCTGTAGGGTCAACATTCGGCAGACTCTCTTTATCCCATTCATTTTCCTCATTCAGTAACCTTTCATAGTGGCATCTCCAAGCTTCTCTCTTTGCATCCTCATTTAGCGCAAGTGAACCATCCTCCATGCGAACACATTTCTCTCCTACCACATCACGATTCTCTCTCACACACTGTCTTGCAACACACGAAATACCTCAAGTCTTTCATCCTCACGGCGCAGGACATTGGCAAATTTTCTCTTATCTGCTTCCCCTCTGGCTAGATAGACCTGTCTCCTAGCTTCCCTTCTGGCAGTCTGATACCCTTCCCTGCTACCACCGTTCTTCCAGCCTTCCAAGCCTGTTTCTTTTGTCTAATAGCCCTGTCAACAATATTGTTCCACCACCACGTTATTTTGGGTCTTAAGGGGACTTTGCACCAGCCACAGATCTGGTCAGCAGCTTTCAGCAGGTTGTCCCTCAGAAACGTCCAGTTGTCTTCTACCCCATGTGTAGCTATACCCCCTTCCACTTCGTCAAAGGCTTCAAGTAACATATCTCTAATCTCTGTCCATTCGCAGGGGCTTTAAGCTTCCAGACCCTTCTTCTCCATGTTGGTCGTCTTCTAGTCGCCCTCTTAGTCCTGATCCTAAAGTCACTAACTACCAGTCTATGTTGTGGGGTGCATTCTTCGCCTGGGAAGGTTTTGGCATTTTTAAGCAGCCATCTTTCCCTTTTTCTGGCAAGGAGTAGTCGATTTGGCTAGTATGCCGGCCCGATCGGTAGGTGACCAGGTGGCTTGTTGGTTTCCTGAAGTTAGTGTTGCAGACCATAAGACTATTCGCATCGCAGAACTCCAGCAGCCTGGTTCCCTCCTCGTTGTGGGAACCATAACCGTAGCCTCCATGTACGCCATGGAAGCCCCCAGCATGTCGTCTTTCTACTATAAACACAAGGTCTGAAATTTTAAGGAAAGGAGATAGTTAACTCAAATGGTACCTGTTTTATTGAGCCCGAAAAGATGAAAGGCAAAGTTGACATAAAAATGATCAAAATGCTATCCAGCATTTTGTCCAGCATGCTAGCAATTCTGCCAGCTCACTACCTCAATAGATTTGCTCATAATAATATCTGATAGGGACAGAGAGACTGAGTTATAAGAGAAATGGGTACAATGCCTTGTGCTATTATTTGTTCTGGTTCCCTGTCCTCTGAGTTCAAAACTTGTTGAGAACAACTTTGCCACATATACTTTTGGAGTTGATAAAGTACAAGTCAAGAACAGTGGATTGGCAGAACTGTTAGTGATCAAACAAAATGCCTTGTGGTAAATGTTCTGGCTCTTTATGAGCTGAGTTCAAATCCTACCAATAGCCAAGTCATTCCTCATCACTCACTAAGAGAAGGTTTCAAAGTAGAACTCAACAGACTTTAGAACTGGTATCTCTCTTCAATTTGAAAGGCCTCTAAACATCTCAGTAAAATATGCTATAAATACTGGGACTTTGAAGACAGAATGCTATGGCAATTGAACTTGTATGAATAAATGACTCCAGAGTTTCAGAAGCTGAAAATATCCTCAACAAGAAATTGGTCATATGCTGTCTCCACTGCCATCAATAATAATATTTTTGTTTTCTCATGAGATCAAAGACAACTGCCACTCAGAGTTGTGTTACTAATAGAATTTCCTTTGCAGAAAATGATTATTTTCTTTCAGATTTGGAAATGTAATAAATCATGTAAACTGGTCATTAATTTAGCATGCTATCATTAAAATATTTCACTCTTGTCAGTTTATTCCCAGTAATGTATAAGGAAGAAAAAAGAGTTAAGTTTCTTGTCTTAGTTGTAGTTGATATTAATGAGAAACTTTTGATTCCACAAGGAGATAATAATATATTACACTGTGTGAAACAATTTTTGTCCTTGGGTAGCAACTGTTATTTCCTATTTCCTTACCCTTAGAAAGTATGAGAAATGGTTAATATTTTCTTCAAACTTGCTTTTGTTATATTTATTGAAACATCAAAGAATCCCTCTCAACACATGGCTTTGATGCTCCCACACTACTCCTGCTCATGATCAAAGATACACATATTGTCAGCCACTAAGGGACATGCTTAAGTGGTTAAAGTCAAGCAATTGACAAGCAAATCTGTGGTATTGAGCAGAATATTTGCTATAATGATATTTCTGCTTCAGCAGCTCGGTACTGAATCAGTCTGAAATGTAATGGAAAATAGGTTAGTTTCAAAACATCGATGTCCAGGTAACAAAAGCAAAGTTTGAAGGGAATAGTAGCCATTTCCTTCTATTTCTAGATAGAAGCAAATAACACTTACTGACCAAAGACAAAAATAAATAAATAAATAAATAAATAAATAAAAAATAAAAAGTTTGTTACACAGTATTATTCACTTGGTTATATTGACATCTAGTATGTTCATTGATGTTTCTCACTGTAGTTTTCAGTGGCGTTTAACCCTTTAGCATCAAGATTATTCTATCAAATGTAATGCTTATTTACCCACAATATTTTGAATTAAACATGCATTATCTCATAGTTTTGAGATTTTGATGTTGTGATTATTTATTTCTAGAACTTGGCTGATGTGAATATAAAAGAGGTAGAATATTTGAGCCAGGATAAGAAACAAATCTTTCTCTGGAAGGGTTAATAGTTTGTAATCAGTCAACAGTGGTCCAGTGTCCTAATGCCAAAGGCACTTGGTTCTAGCAGGCTCAGTGTATCTAGCTGTAAATATGCACCATGGAAAATTACAAGGAGAATGAGCATTGTATAATTGTTTTGTTAGCATTCTATGCTTACTTAAAGGTATTCTGCTGGCTGAAAGAGTGAAAACAATAAGTTGTCTTGTAGTTAGCTTCAAATAAAGTTGCTTGCAATGAATCTAGGCATTAAATCTGGTTCAGAATGCATTTAGAGGCTAATATAATAATAATAATGAAATTATTGTATACAGTGCTCAGGTGCACCACAACTTGTCAAAAGTGCATATAAAGCATATGCAGTAATGTACAAATGTCTGGAAAGTGAACAGTGTATGAGTCAGATACATGCTTGCATGTGTATGGAGGGGAGAAAATCAGGTGTAGTGTTGAGTGTATTCAATATTAACCTTTTCACATTCAGATTGCTCTGTCAATTGTGATGCCTGTTTCCTGACATCGTTTGGAATTAATCATGCATTCTCTTGTACAATCACAATGATGTGATAGATTACTTTTGGAATGACATTGTAGGGTAGGTGTGAGAGATCAAATCTGGCTAGTTTGAACATAAAACAGGTAAAATATTTGGCCCTAAGATAGTCAGTTTGAAAACCAAAAGGTCAGACACATCTGGCACAAGTGTTCACCATACAATTGTTGGATTACTTACTCATTTGTAAAAGATTCCACTACCAATTTTCTTTCCAAAATTTTGAGAGTTCAAAGATGATCAACAGAAATATTTAGAAGAAAAAATAAGAAATAAAAATAAAAGTAAATAAAAAAATGAAAATATTCTGAGAATTTACCAAATAATTTGTCCCAAATTATAAGGCTTCCACCATAATTTTTGTCAATACAATAAGGATTTCTTCCATGGTGAACTCTGTGGTGACTTGGTGTGTTTAGAATATGTTCAAGTGGTCCAAGAGATCGAATATACTGAAATAAGGAATGATATAAATTGATTAATTATTTGCGTAACATGAAGAAAATCCCAGAAGCACTGCTTTTGGCCAAACTTGCTGGAATATTCTCCAAAGCAAGATTTAGTATATTTACATACACATAATATATACTGCTGCTGCTGTTTTTCACCAGGAAACTTATGAATAAAGGCATTCCAGCAGTGACCGACCCATCTTTTTCCTATGTACAAGGAACCCAGGAATACATTATCCATTGTGCTATTTCCATAGAAGGTAGTCAGATTTAAGGGGATTTGGCTGCTACATCCAGTAGTTTGAACAACCACCTAAAGGCTCCCTTGTTAGCTTGGCACATAGTATGTAACATGATATACATAGTGAAAGTTATACCGTAAATCCTCGAGTATAGTCCGCCCTTGAGTATAATATGCAGGGGATTTTTAAGGGGCTGTACCTCTGAAAAACCTAAACCTTGTGTATAATGCGCACCCCTTCTCTAACTTGAGTTGTGTGTAATTAAGCCAGCAGCACCTAGTCGAACAAACACTTCCGTGCATGCGTAATACAATAATGGTGATGCTCTTAACTGTTATATGGGAATGTAAATATGTTTGCAAATTGTTTTTGTTACATGTTATTCTGTGTTCTGAATACTTTTATTTTAATAAATGTTGCTTACTGCAAGTTATGGATGATTTTTTATGACTTCATTGCTTTCAGACTTAGCTTAAGGTATTTTTCACGCCCGATATCACAAAATACGTCTGAATAAACATTGCCAGACAGCAAATAGAGACTCGGACATTGCTTAGAAAATATTTTTCATTTTTAACCTCATATATAGTACACATTAGGGATTTTGACCTTTAAATTTTGGGAAAAAAATGTGGATTATACTTGAGGATTTATGGTAATTAAATCTTCATGGGGTACTATCAAATCATCACATTTTGTGTGTGGTAAATTTTATAAGGTATCTCAACACAGGCATAGTTATGTGGTTAAGTGGTTTGCTTTGCAACCATGTGGCTCTGGTGGACCCTGCTATGTAGCACTTTGGACAAGTGTCTTTTGCTACGACATCAAGTTGACCAATACCTTGTGAATAGGATTTAATAAATAGAAACAGTGCAGTGGCCCATCAGACACACACACACGCAAAAGATATGCCTGAGAAATTATGCATTGCCCACCATATTCTCCAGACCTCACACCTACAGTTTACCATCGCTTTAGAAGTTTATAAAATTATTTGAATAGATTAGGATTTACTTCAAGAGCAGAAGTCAAAAATGAGTGAATTTCCTTGTTCACTTTAAAACTAAGGAATCTTATGAATGTGACATTGAATAGTTCATTGACAGATGGAAAGAGGTCAAAGAGAAGAATGGTGATAATATTGACGGTTACATTTTTTTTTTATTTATGCGCCCTTTTCAAGCCTAGCCAGGCTCATGGGCCTGGTTTCCCGGTGTCTATGGTGTATATGTTCCCTTCAGCTGGACAGGACGCCAGTGTTACTCAAGGAACAGGAAGAAAGAGTGAGAGAAAGTTGTGGCGAAAGAGTACAACAGGGGTCGCCCCCACCCCTGCCGGAGCCTCGTGGAGCTTTAGGTGTTTTCACTCAATAAACACTCACAACGCTTGGTCTGGGAATCAAAACCACGATCCTCCGACCGCGAGTCCGCTGCCCTAACCACTGGGCCATTGCGCCTCCACAAAAATGGTTAAATAAATCAGATATTGTTTTTTTTTATTGTTTCAATGAACAGACAGAACATTCATTACAACCTTATATATACAATTACACACACACATATATCATCATTATCATCATTTAACATGTGCTTTCCATACTGACATGGGTTGAATGGTTTGACAGAGAACAGGTGAGCTACTGAGCTGTATCAAGCTCCAATCTCATGTTTTGGCATGGTTTCTATGGCTGGATACTATTCCTAACACCAACCACATTACAGAATGTACCAGGCACATCTTCTGTACCACTGGCACTAGTGATATTATAATAATATAATAATGAAATTATTGTATACAGTGCTCAGGTGCACCACAACTTGTCAGAAAGTGCATATAAAGTACATGCAGTAATGTAGAAATGTCTGGAAAGTGAACATGCTTGTGTGTGTATGGAGGGGAGAAAATCAAGTGTATTGTCATGTAATTTTCCAGAAAGAAAAGAACAGAGAAAAATATAGAGGAAAAAGTTCCCGCTACTAAGGGGGAAGTATTTGGGAGGGGAAGGTGGAGGTGGCTGGCTTTATGCAAAGTATTGAAAGGCTAAAGTATGATAGATTGACATGCTCAGACATCTTGCTAAAGAGGAGATATATGGCTGAAGGTGATAAGAGGAAGGTAATGATGGAGTGCACGAGAAAACTCTCAAGAAGCAAGAAGGTGAGCATAAGAGAGAATGAGATGGACTAAGAGAGCGTGTGGATGCTTTTAGAGGAGTGTGAGTAGGAGTAAGAAGGGGAGGTAAAGGTTAATGTGGGTGCTGAATAAGAGTGGTTGTGTAGATGATTGGAAATATCAGTATGGAGTGGGGGTACAGTGGGGGTATATATATGTATATATTTTATTTTATTTTTTCTTTTACTTGTTTCAGTCAGACTGCAGCCATACTGGGGTATGGCCTTGAAGAATTTTTAGTTGAATGAATTGACCCAAGTACTTTTTTTTAAAGCCTGGTACTTATTCTGGTGATGTCTTTTGCCCAAACCACTAAGTTACAAGGGCACCAACACACTGGTTGTCAAGTAGTGGCGGGGGACAAACAGCGATACAAAGACACACGCACACACACACACATACACACGATGGGCTTCTTTCAGTTTCTGTCTGCCAAATCCACTCACAAGGCTTTAGTTGTCCTAAGGCTATAGTAGAAGACACTTGCCCAAGGTGCCACACTGAATTCATAACCATGTGGTTGAGAAGCAAGCTTCTTACCACACAGCCATGCCTGCACCTGCATACATACATGATGTGTGTGTGTGTGTGTGTGTGTGTGTGTGTGTGTGTGTGTGTGTGTGTGTGTGTGTGTGTGTGTGTGTGTCTCCTTGTCTTGATACTGTGTGATAAATGTGAGTGCCACCATCATACAAGTAGCGTTATTTTTTTAGTCTTCTGTGAAATATATCTGGCCAAGGGGACATTTAATTTTACTTGGAAATAGGTGAGGGCTGGTTTGACAGGAAGGATATCCAGCTGTAGAAAATCTGAAACAGGAAGAGCATTCAGCTGTAAAATCCCCTCTCATCTAATCCATACTAGCATGGAAAAATGAATGAATGAATGAATACTGTGTAGTAAAATACAAATTTCTGACAATAATTGAATATTTATCAATGAAAGGGTTAAGAAGCTGGTAGAATGTTTCTTGCCTCAAAGAGGAAATTTTTATAATTGTAATGAATGACTTACTTCTGTGTGAATCCAAAACTGGTAAAGCAGATTTAATTGCTCATGTACCATATATATAGATATTGGAACAAATAATGCCATCGGAGTATAGAATGCCTGTATGAGAAAAACAGTAAAACATTGATAATAGTATCTAAGATGAAACTAATACTTATGTGTTACATTGCCATAACATTTAAGACAAATATACACAAATAATATGTCTGTTACATAACCATTATATTATGTAATAGGCATCATGGAGATTGGGGAAGGACTAAGATGTGAACGTTGTGAGAACAATAAAATAGAGAGAAGATGGAATGAGAGGGTGGGTACAATAAAAGTGTAGCAGAGGATGAAAGCATCTCATGTGGAGAGGATGTAGAGTGAGGGTAGTGAGATAGAGGCTGGAGATAGGCAGTGGGTGAAAGCAGTAAGAGCATCCCATCTAACAACACTCCCCTTTTTAGTGTTCTGTCTTCCATACACATGTGCACACGCACGCACACACACACGCACGCACACACACACCACACACACACACACACACACAACACACACACACACACACACACACACACACACACACACACACACACACACAACATCATCATCACCATCATTATCATTTCCAGTATTCTACAAGAATGATTATAATTATGAACAAGTAAAATAATAAATTATTATTTTCCTTCTATATCATACTATATATAATTTTCTCTTCCACTACCGTAATCCACTGTTTCCTTTTTAATATCTTACTAAATCTACCTCAGCCCTCCTATAGTATAATGTTTTATTAATTTTATTACTTATTGTCTTCCATATATCAATATTTTGATAGTTGATTCTCAGCATTTGTACATATGTATTGTGTTGAAGAATGAAAGAAGCTTTTTTTGTACCTCTATTAATTCATAAATTAATTTATACATTATATTATACACATTAATACAGACAAATAAAATAATTTATTATTTGTTATACACAAAAATTAATTGTCTTCTTGTGATAAAGATTGTGAAATGATCATCGTTATATGGATGTGAGTATATGTATATTTCTTCCAATGTTCACTATCTTTCCCCTCGTTCTGGTCTAACGACCCTCCATGTTTGTTTTCATTTGGTTACCTTGCATGTCTCCACTGTCCTGTTTTTGTTCCCAACTTTGGCCCTCCATAAAATCCAAAATTTATTTTGGAAGTTATGGGAGCAACTGTCTTTGAAGACTCATATTGTCGTTGAATGCATAAAATGAGGAGTAGATAGACAGCTGACAACTGATGAAGGTCGTTCTTTGTGTTACTTGTCCTGCTTTTAGTTTCTTTTCTCGTAACTTGCTTGTTTGCATATTTCATGTTATTTACAGTTGGTGATGTGTTGTACCTGTATATGCATATATATATATATATATATATATAATTACATTATATAAAAGGCTTAGTAAAATAAATTACTTTGCCACATACTGAACTCATTAGAAATAGCAGCTAAAAAAATTTTTTTAAAACTATTTCTAATACTTAAAGAAAATCTCTCTCATATAGTGTTTGCTCAAGTCAACTCACGAAAGTATGGGGGTAAAAACATTAAAAAATCACAAATGCAAGGTTATTTGAGAACGTACGTTTCTAGATTAGTCAAATCGACATTTCTTTCGTCAGCTCAGAACTCCTTGATTCGGATTTGGGAACACTGAAAGTGGGAGCATACCCTTTTGGCTTCTTCTTCTCACTTCTGAAGATCTGCTCGAACTATCAGTGCTAGCAATTCAAAATTGCAAGCGAAGAATTCTGCTCTCCCCTTTCCACCAGCGTGGGTTAAAATTGGTAAACACTATGTTTTATCGGTAAAAACCGAAGCATTAAATAGAGAGAAATAAATTATAGTTTCAACAATTGAGGGTAAAACTAATTAATTATTAATCAATTTCACCAAGTATTCAGTATGTAAAGGGACCATTTAAGGCGAATTCAAATTATTAC
>NC_043000.1:96426169-96453669 GCF_006345805.1 Octopus sinensis
ATTATGGTTAAAGGATTGTCATGTCATATACATAATTGTCCATTCTTATGATTGTTATTTTACATATGTTTTTCTATTCATTATAAGTTTGCTTCCCAGCCACATGGTTCAGAGTTTAGGTTCAATCCCACTGTGTGGCACCTTAGGTGAATATCTTCAGCTATGGCCTTGGGCTGATTATGAGTGGATTTGGAAGACATAAGCTGAATGAAGTCCTTTGTATATATATATATATGTCATCATCATCATCATTTAACGTCTGTTGTCCATGCTGGCATGGGTTGGATAGTTTGACCAGGGCTGGCACACTAGAAGGCTGCACCAGTTAAATACATGCCCAACCATAGAGTGACTAATGGTTTTGCATCCATAATCCTTAAAGTGCTTAGCTTTATAGACAGACTTCTTTTTTGGATATATGATCCACTGATGATATATTCATATATATATATATATATATATATATATATATATATATATATAATATATATATATATAAAGTATTAATTTATAAAAATATGGTAAAGTAAAAGAATTCACTTTACCACACACCGAACTTTTCAGAAATAGCAGCCAAAAATTTGGCTATTTCTTCAACTGCAAATAAAAGTCTCCAGACAATGCATACTCAGAAAAATAACTCACATAGGTATAAGGGAAAAACAATGAAAGATCACATCCATATACGATACCCGAGGACAGTCTGTTTCTGGATTTGTGGGTAAAACGCCACTTTTCCTTCATCAGCTCAGAGATTTCTTCTGATTTAGATTTGAAAATACTAAGAATCAAACATACCCGTCCGATATCTGTAACATCGGACAAACCATGCCAGACACCCAGTACTAGCGAATCCAAAAATACAAATGAGATCTATTATTCTCCCTGTCCGCCCCGTGAGTCATAGAGCATTCCATTTCTACAGAGGTAAAACTGCAGTTCAAATTCTTGAGAGAAAGCATTATATTGTTATCAAAAAGGGGGTCGAATTAATTAATTATTAATAAATTCGACCAAGCAGTATTCGGTATGTAAAGACCATTTACGGTATATTTGAAGTATTAATTTATAAAAATATGGTAAGTAAAGAATTCACTTACCACACACCGAACTTTTCAGAAATAGCAGCCAAAAATTTGGCTATTCCTTCAACTGCAAATAAAAGTCTCCAGACAATGCATACTTTTTTTGATAACAATATAATGTTTTTTGATAACTATATATATATATATATATATATATATATATATATATATATATATATGACTTAAATTTATACATACAAGTGTTTGTGTATGTGTGTGTGTGTGTGTGTGTGTGTGTTTATGAATCCCCACTTCCCACTACCCTTCTGGACTTATTATGTCACAAATTTGTTTGCACTACACAGTGGAGACATCTTTACTGAAAAAAAAAAAAAAGAAAAAAGAAAATTTATGAATTTTTCAACCCTCCTTAACCAGTAAAAATTTTGGCCAATTTGAAATTAAAAAAAAATAATTTGGATATTGGCAATCATCATTACAACTATCCCCTTAGTTGAATGCTAGCACTATGGATTCCTGTAATTCTGAAAGGATTACCATTCTAGCAAAACACTTAATGAGGGGCAAGAAATTTCTGCAATTTGTGAAAAAAAGTATTATGGAAACTCTTAACTAGTGGTATCTAGGCTAAAATTAATGAATTAGAAGACTGGAAAGAAAGGGAAGAAAAACATATCAATTAACAGATTACTCACTGAAGAGAGTGGATAGCAAAATCATTTATGAGCTTAAATAAAATAAGTTGCAGTATTGAGTAGTATGGAGTTACTTCCCTTTAAGTTCTGAGTTAAAATTCTGACGGGCAAAAACTGCTTTTCTGTTTTCTGGTGTTAATAAAGTAAACAGTAGCCAAGTATTGGGATTAATTGAATCAACTATACTTTCCTTGTTCCCCATATTTATGTTTCTTGCACATATAATAATAATGAACTTATTGTATACAGTGCTCAGGTGCATTACAACCTATTGGAAAAGGGTAAAAGAGGGGACAGAGAATGGTAATAAGTCAAGTAAAGAAAGACAGCAATGATAGTTAAAGGCACATACATAATCTTTTCTACTCTAGGCACAAAGCCCGAAATTTTTGGGTTGAGAACCAATCGAATAGATCGACCCCAGTATGCAACTGGTACTTAATTTATCCACCCTGAAAGGATGAAAGACAAAGTTGACCTTGGCAGAATTTGAACTCAGAACATAAAGACAGTTGAAATAACTACTAAGCATTTTGCCTGGTGTGCTAATGTTTCTGCCAGCTCACTGCCTTAAAGGTACATACATACTACACAGCATAAGAAAGGAAAGCGAACAGTAAAAGAACTAGAAAATGGTGCATAAGCACATCAGAAGTAGTGTTGGTGAGTTTCAGGAAGCAAGCAATTTTTGAAGGAAGCATTATGGCAGAAATCAAGTTCTATGAGTGAAAACTTACAATGGAATTCTTGATAATATTCCAGCACTGATTGAAGTGAGACCATCAGAAATTCGTACTTTTCCATGACCAAAGAGCAAGCTAACAAATGCTTCCACCAGGACAAAGGTCATGAAAACTGGTGATGCCTGTTGAAATAATTTATAGACAAAAATTAT
The DNA here is from genome assembly GCF_006345805.1 of Octopus sinensis. Taxonomy (NCBI): domain Eukaryota; kingdom Metazoa; phylum Mollusca; class Cephalopoda; order Octopoda; family Octopodidae; genus Octopus; species Octopus sinensis. Next base: position 96,428,806 of record NC_043000.1, read on the forward strand.
TATGAACAATTAAAGAAATCATAAAGAGAAATTCAAAACCTGAATATATATCATCATCATCATTTAAGATCTGCTCTCCATGCTAGCATGGATTAGACAGTTTGATTGGAGCTGATGGAGAGCTGCACCAGGTTCCAGTCTGATTTGGTATAGTTTCTACAACTGGATGCCCTTCTTAACACCAACTACTCCAGGAGTGTAATGGGTGCTTTTACACACACACACCACACACACATGCCCGCGTGCGCGTGCACTCACATGCCCGCGTGCGCGTGCACACACACACCTGCTGAGTATCTCGTCATTGCTGGGTAATTTTCACAGCAGAATACCTTGGCAGACTTTTGGAATAGTACACCCTCATAAGTTGGGTTTTTTTTTCCGTTTTGATGGGGATTTTTCATATTTTTTACCACCATACTTTTGAAATGATAGGGGAAAGCTTTTTATGAAAAAAAGTTTTGAAAATTTATGAATTCCCCCTCCCCATTACCCTTCTGGACCTATTTTGTCAAATTTTTGCTTGCACTACACACTTAAAAACAAGTGGAGACATCTTTGCTGACAAAAAAAAAAAAATGAAAATTTATGAATTTTTCAATCCTCCTCACTCAGTACCAATTTTGGCCAACTTTGAAATTAAAAAAAAAATTTCGGATATTGGCAATCATCATTACAACAATCCCCCTTTCATTTACTTTCCAATAGAAAATGAAATGTAATTTAAAAACAATAGTGAAATCCTTTTTAATATTTTCATTAACTCCACATCTGCCATAAATCCTAAAACTTTTGATTAAAAAATTTTTTTTTAATCATAGTTTTAGAGTATGGACAATTTTTTTTTTTGTTGTTTGTTCCTTCTCGAGCCATGCCTGGCTCATAAGGGCTGGTTTCTCGGTTTCTTGGCGTTTAGGTTCCCCACCTGGATGGGACGCCAGTCCATCGCAGGTGAGCTGCAAGATGCAGGTGGAAAGAGTGAGAGAAAGTTGTGGCGAAAGAGTCAGCAGAAGTTTTGCCATTACCTTCTGCCGGAGGTGCGTGGAGCTTAGGTGTTTCGCTCATAAGCACAAACATTGCCCAGCGTGAGATTCAAACCCACGATCCCTCGACCATGAGTCCACTGCTCTAACCACTAGGCCATGTGCCTCCACATGGACAGTCCAAATATGAAATTTATTTCTGTTTATATTTTCAAAATAATGACATACATGTGAACGATTTAATGGAGGTTTAGCTGGTGTTTCTTGCATATCCCACGACCACCTGGTGTCTTCCTAGTTTCTTTGTAACTTGGACATGTATTGATGTTTTTCAATATTTTTCTCTCCACAAACACATTTATTTAGAAAAAAAGTGTGTTAAGCCAAGGAAAAAATATTTTCCAGATATTTAGCTGTTTTTATCTAGCATACAGAGTTTTCTGGTGAGAGCTTGATACTTTTTAATCTACTGTTTCAGGAGAAATCTACACATGTGCGAACATGTAGTGGTTTCAGGCTTCTAGTAGTAATCAGTCCAAGCTATACTTTTCCAATCTGTCATGTCCAAAGATGATTGTTAATTTACCTTTTCATACTTAAGGAAGGTTCTTCAGCATGATACCATTCAGTAACATGAACTGGCTGTTATGAAACCAAATTTATGATATTGTATGAATAATATACCCCCATATTACCTAATATATGATTTGTTTTTTCTGACTTATACAAGGTGGTATCAAAAGGTTTCCATCCTAGTTATGTTTAATAAAAAATAACTTATTTACCTAAGTTTTAACATCATTTCCTTTGAAATAGTCACCTTGCACAGAAATACACCGGTCCCAGCATTCCTGCCATTTTTTGAATCTGGCCTGGAAGTTGTTTCCTGTAAGTGAATCGAGGACCTTCTACGATGCACTCTGGATCTTGACAACATTGTTAAAATGATGACTTCTGAGCTGCATTTTCATCTTGAAGAAGAAATGGAAGTCTACAGGTGCTAAATTTGGTGAACAGGGCAGGTACAGAAGCAATACCTTGTTGCTTTTGATGAGAAACACACAAGTGAGGAGCTTGGTGAAGAATTCTATTCTTCACACTCCACAGATCTGGTCACTTTCCTGAAATGTCCTCCCTCTAATGCTTCAAAACATTACAGTAGAACTCTTGAGTGATAGTCTGGCCCTGGAGGATGAATTCTCGATGCACAATACTGTGGATATCAAAAAAAAAATGACGTGTATGCTCTTGATTGAGTTGTAGCTCTGTTGTGCCTTTCCAAGCGCCCGTGGCACTCGAAGCATTGCGTACAACCCATTGCCTCATTGCTGTAAGCTTGTTGAAGGATGCAGACTTCCCAAGTTTAATTCAAAATTTTACATTGGTTCTTTGTTCCTAATTCCTGTCCATGATAAAAATCACAGGCTACAGCATGCATGGGATCACAAAAGCACAAATTCCACAACTTGCAAAGTAAACACACCTCCTGAAGGTCACTGTAGCTCTCATTGTGCACACAACCATATGCTGCCATCTGTTGACATGCTAGAGAACTAATCCAGGAACTTTTTGATACCACCTCGTATAAGTGTATACCTATAATTATATCTATATCGCTCCTCCACTCTGCTCCTGCAGTCCAACACTGCTTTGTCATCTCTCACTTCTGTCCTCCCTTTTGCCAATTGCTTCATTGTTATCCTGTGATTTTCTTATATATCTGTGTTAACCACTCACTGCATTCCCTTATCCTTCCCTCTTCACCCTTGCACTCTCATGAACTTCCTGCTCATTCACCCTGTCCAGTGCTCCATAAACTCCACTTACATTCATCACCTCATACCTCAAGGGTATGCCCTGGCACATCAACATCATCTTATTTCTCTCTGTCTCTCTCTCTCTGTCTCTCCATCATTCTCTCTTCATCTCTCTGTCTGTTTGTCTGTCTCTCTTCTACTGTATTAGCCATGTATCACCTTGACAGCAAGACATCTGTTTCTGTTCCTCAGTCATGTACCACCTGGTACAATGCCACTACACTCAACACTACCCCTACTCTCTGTTGTGGGAAAGTGGTTCTGAGGGAGGTGGCTTTGTGCCTCAATTGAGGGTTATTTGCCTTGAAAATTAAGTTGGTAACCTCACTGGTGCAGGTGCCATGTAGAAGGCACTCAGTACACTCTGTAAAGTGGTTGGTATTAGGAAGGGCATCCAGCCAGTGAAACCATGCCAAAAACTAACAGTAGAATTCCATACAGTCTTCTGGCTTACCAGCTTCCTTCAAACGGTTCAACCCATACCAGTATGGAAAATGGACGTTAAATAATGAAGATGATGATGATCTGTCTATCTATCTGTCTGTATGTCTGTTACATGTGTGTATGTGTGTGTATACGAATGACCCTAAAGATGATACGAATGACCCTAAATGTGAAATGACAGCAACATATGACAAATAAATGCCTTTATGGAGACCTTCCAAAAGTTAGTGAGAAGATCAGGCAAAGGTGGCTGCGACTATCTGGTCACTGCATGCACCACCCAGTACTGGAGACATCCAAATCAGTCTTGTGGAACCCACTTCATGGTGATATTAGAAGAGTAAAATAGCACACTTACATCAACAATTTGATTGCAGACATTGGCCTCCTGGGATGTATCCAGGACCTTGAGGTAGTGATAATGGACGGAAAAGTGTGGTGGGTGAAATTTTTTGTTGCTGCCTGGGTTTGAACCCGGTAATAATAATAATAATAATAATAATAATAATAATATAATAATAATAATAATAATAATAATAATTTGATACTGAGTACTCCCTTTTCTTCCTCTTGTTTACACTTACATAAACATACCCACAATAATTGTTGTTGTTGCTTTCTTTTTGTGTGTGTGTATGTATTTATATATCTATGTAAGTATCATCATCATCATCATCATCATTTAACGTCTGTTTTCCATGCTGGCATGAGTTGAACGGTTTAACTGAAAACGTAACACTAGCATCAGCCATGACTATGATCTCACTCGGCTTGACAGGTCCTCTGAAGCACAGTATACCACCAAAGGTTCTGGTCATTTGTCATTGTCTCCGTGAGGCCCAATAGTCAAATGGTGTTTTTTACATGCCACCAGCATGGGTGCCAGTTACATGATACTGGATCAGCTAGGCCATGACTACAATTTCACTCAGTTCAACAGGTCTTCACAAGCATGGCATATCGCCCAACATTTGAAGAGTGCTTTTTATGAGCCAGTTATGCGACACTGGCATTGGCCATGACTACATTCTCACTTGGTTTGATGGGTCTTCTCAAACATTGCATATAGCCAATGGTCTCAATTACTTGTCATTACCTCTGTGTGGCCTAGTATTCAAAGATCATGCTTCACCACCTTATCCCATGTCTTCCTTGGTCTACCTCTTCCATAGGTTCCCTCCACCATTAGAGTTCAGCACTTCTTCACACAGCTGTTCTCGACTATATGCATCACACATAACCATACCAGCACAGTTGCCTCTCTTGTACACCACATCTGATGCCTCTTATGCCCAACTTTTCTCTCAAGATGCTTACACTCTGTCATTCACGCACACTGACATTATACATCCAGCGAAGTCTATTAGCTTTATTTCTTACAATCCTATGTATGTCCCATGTTTCACTCCCATGTAGTATAGCTGTTGGGAGAGACCCTTTGTTACCAACTGCGGTAGGAGCTCTCTGAACTTTGCCCAGCCTATTGTTATTCTAGCAGCTATGCTCTTTGGAGCATCTACCTCTGCTACTAACTTGGTCACCTAGGTAATAGAAGCTGTCAACTACTTTTAGTTTTCCCTGCTGGCATTTGATTAAGTCTATTTTCTGTACATTTTCAGAGTTAATTGTAACTGTGCACCTTCCACACACAAAATCTATTTTCCTTGTTAACATTCCTCTGATATTGCTGCACCTTTTATGTATCCATAGCTTACACCAGGTACATGTTATGGAGTTTCTACCTACTACAGATTGAGCAGGGCCATCTACCTGAAGCGATTTGTGATTTGTCTGCTCTCCTACTTACTAAGACTTTGGTTTTTGCTAGATTAACTCTAAGACACTTTGATTTGAGACTTTGCCTCCCCACCTGAAATTTCTTTTCTAGTCCTGGTTGTGATTTGGCTCTAAGAACAAGGTCTTCAGCTTAGAGGAGCTCCTAGGAGCTTTGTTATTGCCTGGAGGACTATGATGAGCAAGAAAGGGCTGAGTACCGATCCTTGGTGAATCCCTACTTGTACCCTGAATTCCTTGCTATACTCATTGCTAACCTTCACCTTAATGACAACATCCCTGTACATAGCTTGTACAGCTCTCACCAACCACTCATTTATCCTTAGCTTCCACATTGATCATCAGATAAAGGAGCAGGGGACTCTGTCAAAGGCTTTCTCTGTGTTGACAAAAGCCAGGTACAGGGGTTTATTTTTGGCTAGATATTTCTCCTGCAGTTGCCTAACTAGGAATATAGCATCGGTCATGCTCCTGCCTAGCACAAATCTGAACTGCATCTCATTTACACCAACTCACTTCCTAATTAATTGAGCTATGACTCTTGCTGTGACTCTCATCTCCTGGTCCTGCAATCTGATGTCTCTGTAATTATTCCTAAAGTGTCACCTTTGCTTTGTAGCTGTTGACTATAATGCAGCTGCATCAATTGTTGGGTATGACTCCTTTGTGGACAATCTTATGAACTACATGGGTAACTACTCTGCCAGATATTTTAATCATCTCAGATGGGCTGGAGGCTTTCCTTGTCTTCATATCCTTAAGTAAGTATACACACACAAGCACACACACACACATACATATATACATATGTACATACATACATGAATGGTTGTGTGGTAAGAAGTTTGTTTCCTAATCACATGGTTCTGGGTTCAGTCCCACTGTATGGCACCTTGGGCAAGTATCTTCCACTATAGCCAAAGACTGGCTGACCAAAGACTTTGAATGGATTTGGTAGACTGGACTGGAAGGAAGCTGTCATACACACACACACACACACACACACACACACCACATACACACACACACACACATACACACACACACATACACACACACATACACACACACACATTTGCATATATTTGTGTATTTGTGTGTGTGTGTGTGTGACTCCTTGTCTCAACATCATGTGATAGATGTAAATGAGTTTCACTATCATGCATAAATAAACGTTTCCAATCGTTTGTGAAGAACTTATCTAGCCACAGAAAATCTAGCCTAATAAATTCCAAGTGACCCCCATGCAAGCATGGACAATTGGGCATTAAAACAATAATGTCAATGACGATGGCAACGACAACGACGATGATAATATGTATGCATGTTGCTGTTATTTTCATTTTCAAAAGAATGAGAGAGAGAGAATAAAACAGAAACCAAAAAAAGGTTTTTAAAATGCGGTTGTCCTTAGTTTTTGACACCAATTCTAAACAGCTGAGAATTACATTTACGTATGCATTTGTGTCTTTTATAATTATCAAATCCTTAACAGATTTATGGATTAACATAAAAATGATAAATCTGATAGTTATTTAAAAACGTTTTAAGATATTATTTGGGCGGGACTATTTAGATAACTAGGTTTCTTTAGGAGATTAATAACAATTTATTGGTTTTGAACTTATATTTTTGGCAATTCTTGTTTAATGAAAAATTCCTAATTAAATCTAATGTAACTTGCAGCATTTTAATTTAGGTTTAATCCAAAAAATCGAAGATCCACTGGAAGTAACTCAGATTTGTGAGCAATAATCAAGAAATATATGTTAACGGAAAGAAGAGGTTGCTTTCAACTTATCCGTACAAAATTCAAAAAGTATCCACTTACACTCTGTGTGTGTGTGTGTGTGTGTGTGAATGTAGGAATTCTTTATCTCTTATTTTTTTTACTTGCTTCAGTCAAACTGCGATCATGCTGGAGCACCCTATTGACTTAAGTACATGTTCTTTCTTTCTTTCTTTCTTTCTCTCTTTCTTTCCTTTTTGTTTGAAGTCTGGTACTTATTGTAACGGTTTCTGTTGCTAGACCACTAAATTACGGGAGCGCAAACAAACCAGCACCGGTTTTTAAGCAAGCGATGTGCATGTAAGAATTACACACACACATACACATACACGCACACACCTGACGAGTTGGTTTCGTTTGATGAGCCTAAGAAACTTTAGATATCATTCATGGTCCCCGAACCAAACTTATTAAATTGTATGTATGTATGTATGTATGAATGTGATCAGCTTCCACACAGTTTCTGTCTCCAACATTCACTCTCACGGCCTTGGGTTATAATAGAATACTTGCTCAATGTAACATACAGTGGGAATGAATCTGAAGCCATTTTCCTCACCCTTTTCTTTTTGTCTTAAAAAAACATTATTGAATCGTCTTTGAAATTTTTTTGTTTTTGTTTTTGTAACCTGAACTTCGGACTTACTGAACAAAGAGCCATGTTGAAAATAATTACGTATAAATAATGGGAACATAAACGTGTTTTTGATGTGGTTACTGTTTATGTTGGCCACAGCATTTAAGCAGGGGAATAATATATGATCCATAAGGTTGAGAAAAAGAGGGGACAAAACAAACGTTGGGGGTCAGGGTATCGAATGAGACGAAACATATGAATAAACAAACAATTAAAATATATACAATTAAATGATAATGAGTGAATAACAAAAAATGAAGCGGAGGACGTGGTTGACCCCACAAACAGAGAGAGAGGGAGAGAATTAGTTACCTCTTTTTCATATTCCGGGACGTCTTCAGGATACTGAAAAGAAGTTTCGTTGGGAGTCACCAAATAAAACATACGCCTCAATTTACTCCCAGTTGGACTGAACCAAGCCGACTGTAAACTCTCCATGTTTACTTCTTGTTCTGTCTTCTTACTTTGTTTACACTTTCTTTTGCGTCCTGGTGCGATCGGGTGGTTAGAAAATAAAAGAAATAATAATAATAATAATGATATTTATAATAGTATTGTGTCTACAAATACTGTTACTTATTATTGTTTAAGTACTACTATAATAAGAATTTTTGTTTTGTGCGATGCCTATGTTTTGCCTGGAGACAATCTCCGCCCAGACCTACATTAGAATGAGCAAATGTAAATAAATTGTCGACTGCTAATCTTTTTTTACCCCCACTTCTAAATGTCCTTCCTTACATTACGTCATGATGTTGTGTCACAGTTTAAGAGATAAAACTCAGATTTCCTCTTGGTTTGTATACAATACACGTATTCATTTATTAATTTAACTGATGATTAGAAATCTATAAACTCGTTCATGCACACGCATATGTGTGATACTTTGTAAAGTTAGGTACAATATCCACTTAAACATTTTGGTGGAGAAAGCTAAAACTGTCGATTGATAAGCCATGTACTTGCACAGGTATTTGATTGGTGTTTATCTTATCGATCGTTGTAAGAACAAACAGTGATTCGAACTCAAAAGTACAGAATCGTAACTAAATATCGCAACATTTTGTCCAGCGCTCTACCAATTCTGAAGCCCACAGCTCTCACACTTGTACATGTGATGGTTCCTGATTAAGGTACAAGGCCAACAATTTTAAGGAGAGGAGTTCAATCGGTTCTATCCACTCCAGTACTTGACTGATACTTTATTTTATCGTTTCTGAAAGGTTGAAAGATAAAGTTGACCGATGCGAGACTTGAAATCAGGAAGGAAAGAACCGAAAGAAATACTGCAAGCATTTTGTCCACCGTTCTATCAATCTACTACTCTCACACACGTACACCAAATAAAATTCATTCGCGTGTCCCCGTATAGTAGTTTTTATAGCCATATCAAGTTTCCAAATCTCCCCATCACATTCTTTTCTTATTTCTTATTTCTTTACTACCCACAAGGGGCTAAAAACCGAGAGGACAAACAAGGACAGACAAACGGATTAAGTCGATTATATCGACCCCAGTGCGTAACTGGTACTTATTTAATCGACTCCGAAAGGATGAAAGGCAAAGTCGACCTCGGCGGAATTTGAACTCAGAACGTAAAGGCAGACTAAATACCGCTAAGCATTTGCCCGGCGTGCTAACGTTTCTGCCAGCTCACCGTTTTCACCCAATAACTTTAGTAATCTAGCAAAATATGTATGTATGTATGTATGTATGTATGTATGTATGTATGTATGTATGTATGTATGTATGTATGTATGTATGTATGTATGTATGTATGTATGTATGTATGTATGTATCGGCTGGTATGTAACCAATGAATTAGAGTACTTGGAAGAAAGTAATTTTCGCCAAATTGTTTTGCCAAAGGTTCGAGAAGCTTTGCCAAAAGTTATAGAATTTTGGATATTGAACGATCTTAGGTGCCGCACAGAACTCTGTCACTCAATTCCATGGAAGTATTCTCACTTTTTCTACTTGTTTTGTCTATATTCACTATGAACAATTATCAAACAAATAACTGAAGTATTTGCACTTTACGCACTGAAAACTTTTAAAGTTATCACTTGCACAATAGCGTATGTTTTTTCAGTTCAATTAGTTCATTGCTCATATTTAAGTGCAAGTGTTCGAATTTTCGAAATAATAACAACATAGAAACGTACATTATTATTGGTTTCAAATATTGGCACAAGGCCAGCTGATTTAGGGGAAGGGCTAAGTCGATTACATTGACCCCAGTGCTCACTGATACTTATTCTATCGATCCCAAAAGGCTGATGAAACGTACATTATTAGGCAGCAAGCTAGTGTAATCGTTAGAGCATCGGACAATGTGCTTGGTGGTATTTCTTCGGGCTTTCTACGTTTTGAGTTCAAATTCTGCCGAGATTGATTTTTCTTTTCATCCTTTCAGGGTCGATAAAATAAAGTATCAATCATATACTTGAGTTGATGTAATCGACTGTCCCCTTATTTGAGCCAAAAATTGAAACCATTATTAGCGTGGTCTTTCTCACTTTAGTACACAACCTACCAACCTATCTTCCTTCTATTGGGCATGTATTGCTAATGATGATATGACGACCACCTCTATAGAGGAAACATGTAATTTGGTAGACGGAAACATTGGGTAAGCTCGTCAGAAGAACCGTTACTGTTCATGGGATGGGGGTGGACTTAAACAATTACTTAGTTTAACATCAATACCTGGTCCTTGGGGTCTTTTGGCAGATTCAACCTTATCTGAAACATTTGTACCATGTCTCTGGTCTGAGAATGATTTCTTCCCGTTCTCTCGTCATCCTACCTCTCTCAGGGGTCCCTGAAAAGGGTCATAATGCTGCCCTGCCTCTACTGATTTAGAAATAGAAAAAAGAAAGTTCTTAAAATGGCATAAACTTAGAAGACTCTATTAGATACCTTCAAAAACAGAAAATAAAATATTTGTTTCAAATTTTGGCAGAAGACCAGCAATTTCAGGGGAGGAGATAAGTCGATTAAATCGAACCCAGTGCTCAACTGGTACTTATTTTATTGACTCAGAAAATACGAAGTTCATACTCGACCTCAGCGGATTTTGACCCCAGGACGTAAACATTTTGCCCGGCGTGCTAACGATCCTGCCAGCTCGTCACTTTAATGTCAAGAATTGGGTAGAAATAAATTACAGTGAATTTATAAGGACAGCACTAGAAAACAGGAAGAAAATGAAGAATGGTGTGGTTGGTTAATATCAAGAATTGAACTAACTTGGAATACAATGAATGCATAGGGGCAACACAAGAAATACCGAGATAGCGATCTAAGACAACCAGTTGATACCATTTAACAACTTATACTTAACCACTACCCTTGTTATTGTTGTAGTTTTTGCTTAACCTCTGGCCAATCCTTATCAAAAGCATCCAGTTGTCACCATCCCACGGCATAGAGTATCTAGAACTGCATTATCAACGATCCATTATTATAATTGCCTTTAGCTGCAATTTAAAGAAGATCGAACAGCAATGTTAATTTCTTATTAATTCTTTTTTTGCTACTGATAGTATATGCAGGCAAAGCTTAAAGGTTATTTTCTGCTTTTGTCTGTTATTTGTTGCTTCCCATAATTCAATAATTTAATATTTTTCGTTTTAAATCAAATTATATCTCTATTTTAAGGTGGCCAGCTGGCAGAATCATAAGCACGCCGGGCAAAATGCTTAGCGGAATTTCGTCCGTCTTTATGTTTTGAGTTCAAATTCCGCCGATGTCGACTCTGCCTTCTATCCTTCGGGGGTCGATAAAATAAGCACTAGTTGAGCACTGGAGTTGATGTAATCGACTTAACCACTTCCTCGAACTTGTGCCAAAATTCGAAACCAGTGCTATAGACAGCGAGCTGGCAGAATCGTTAGCACACCGAGCAAAGTGCTTAACGGCATTAGTTCGTATTTACGTTCTGAGTTCAAATTCTACCGTGGTCGACTTTGCTTTTTATTCTTTCGGAGGTCGATAAAATAAGTACCAGTTGAGCACTGTAGTCGATGTAATCGACTTCCTCTCTTTCCCCAAATTACTGGTCTTGTACCAAAATTTGAAATCAACATATTTCTGCTCTAATAAGTCAGCGAGTTGATAGAATAGTTACAGCGCCGGGGAAAACGAAGCCAAAAAAAAAAAAAAGGCATGTCTTCTGGTTTTTGCAGTTGTGAGTCCAAGTCCCACAGGTATTGGCCTCTCCTTTCTGAATCGATAAAATAAGTACTTGTGAAGTACTGGAGTCAATATAATCCTCTTAAAACTTACTGGACTTGTTCCAAAATTTAAAAGAAAACACGTTTTAATATTTTTGTGTATTTTACTCTAATATTCCAAAAGCATTGAGATTCCCAAAGTAACAAAACTGCTTTTTTTCATAATAAACAACAATAACAACAACAAAAGATAATACAGAGAATAATAGAGGGTAACTCTTTAACACTCTTTTAAATATGTGTCATCCAGATAACAGAACCTATCTACTCTTAAGTTATCAGAGCGGTCCATGGTCTTCAGTTCAGGGCTGTTCATTTCATGCCCTTTACTGATTTATTTTTGGTTTGCCACTAATCTCATTACGTCTTTTGTTTATCCATTCTTTGGCTCTGATTGTTTAATAATTTGCTATTTAAAAAAAAAATGGCTTAGTTAAAGGAAGAAGGGCAACGGTCATGATCCCCTTCAAGGGCCTCTGTTGATAACAGGAGAAAAGAAATAAGCGATTCTTCTGTGGGAGAGCTGCCACGAATATTTGCAACGGAGTGAATTTCACTATAAGTACAGAAGGAAGAAGTGGTGGTGTGAAGCAAGGCAACGCATAAATCTATAACTCAAGAATGTCTTTGGCGTTTCTCATCTTTCCATGTATATACGCTCATGCGAGCGCATGTATGTATGTATGTATGTATGTATGTATGTATGTATGTATGTATGTATGTATGTATGTATGTATGTATGTATGTATGTATGTACGTACGCATGCATGCATGTATGTATGTATGGTCAGGATGAAGGATTCAAGGATGCCTAAACAACTCTTTTATGGAGAGTTAGCTAAAGGAGAACGACCTACACATAAACCAAAAAAGAGGTATAAGGACTTGCTGAAGGCTTCCTTAAGAGATGCTTGCATCTCTCTAGACACATGGGAAGGCATAGCTATTGATCGTAGCAGGTGGAGAAGGATTGTGCACAAGGGGACAGCCACTTTTGAGAAATCTCGAGTTGCTCATGAGAAAGTAAGGAGGGATGTCAGGAAGGGCATCGATGTTACACTTCCTGATGGGAAGGGTCTTCCTATGATGCTGACATGCAGTGTCTGTGCAAGACCCTGCCTCAGTAAAGCTGGACTCAAAAGTCATCTTCGTAGTCATAAAGCGAAACAGATTAGTGACAACCTGGCCACTGGTGGTGATGTTACACACCATACTAATCATATCTGTCAGGCACGTGGAAGAGAGTGTAATTCGGCAGGAGGACTTAAACGACATGCAAAGGTACATGAAGCCCATTTACAACTACAGCCGGCTATTACCGGTAAAGGTTTTAGTTGCTAATTCTGCACAAGACATGGTAGATCTTTGGCTGGGCTAAAAAGTCACATTCGATCACAGTACCAGTAACAGTTAATCTTCGTGCAATGGCCATACTCGATAACGAGGGGGCAGCCATAATAATGTATGTATGTATGTATGTATGTATGTATGTATGTATGTATGTATGTATGTATGTATGTATGTATGTATGTATGTATGTGTGCAGATTTGTATGCATTGTTTAATGTATTCTGATGCATATAGTTGCATATCTAGACGTATTCACATATATTTAATTGATAAACTTCGGGAAAGTTTCACAGACTTTTACAGTTCCATTGATGGATTGGATCTGTAGTCTTCGAATTAGCTTTCTACTTTCTGATTTTCAGAAGCCTAATTTTTCGAGACTGGTATTTAGGCAGTGTGTTACATATCCATGGAACCCAATAATTACAGGTATAAACCTGAACTTGTAATCTGGATAGAGTGACTGAAGATTTCTCAATAGTTCAGCGTAGGTATTTGTATGTATGTATGTATGTATGTATGTATGTATATATGTATGTATGTATGTATGTATGTATGGTATGTATGTATGTATGTATGTATGTATGTATGTATGTATGATCTTTTCTGATTTTAATTATTCAAATTCTTCCTTTGAGGAAGGAGCTGGTTTCTGATAAAGATACAAAGCTCCATCGCTGGAATGTAGATGAAAACAATGTCACATTTTGAATTTGAGAAAAGTCTTTCAAATTTTTACCGTTTCATTTACAGGTTATATTTGTAGAGTGCAAGTTAGTCGGTTGATTTCATTTTCTGAAAACGCTAGCTTATCCAGATTGTCCTTTTGACATTTATTCACGAAACCAAGTGCACATTATTATTGGTATAAATGTGAATTTACAATTTGGATATAGAAGCTGGAAGTTTCGAAAACGTCGTCCATAGTTATCCTCTTTCTCTTCCATTTTCAGAGATATTCACATCAGCTGGGCAGTTGACCGCTGTGACGGTACATACTTTTTCTTGTCTGTCCCAAACAACACTATCCAGTCTGTTATGTTTACATTTGACATGTTTTGATGGGATGTTCCACCAGTATTCCTTGTGTTGATATTTGTGTATGTATTCAATAAGAGGGTTATTCTCTATATTTATTCCAGGACAGTCTTTTTTTCTGAATTGCATTGTACGTGGTCTGATCAATAAGTATCCGGACTGTTGTTATAGTAACGAAGCTAAAGCACAGAGAATAAAGCTGCTTGGCACAGATTGACCTTGAACTCTGCTGTGCATGCGCACTAAGTTCTAGCGTTCTAGCTTACTTCTACTGTTTACAGCAGTGCTTAGAAGGAAGGTGTGTAGCGTGTGATCGTCGCATTGACCATGACAGAGAAAGCTGAGCAGAGAATCTGCATCAAATGTTGCCAAAAGCTTGGCGATACCTGCTCAGAGGCCTACGCAAAGTATTTAAAAGGTTTTCATCGTTTTCGACACAATTAAGGTAATTTTGTTCCACTGAAACCCAAGTGTCTTTTTGGTCAGCTGAAAGCAGTTTTGGCACAAACTTAGTAGACATGCGTCCCTTACCCAAATCTTCAGCTATGATGGACTGAACTGAACCGTAACTAATCTGCACATCCTCTGATAACTCACGGATGGCGATTCGACGATTTCCCCTTACAGCTGCACGCACATCTGTGATGTTTTTCTCAGTTCTGCTGATTGCGGGACCCCAGAACGTTCGTCAATATCGACATTTTTCGGCCATCTTGGAAAACGTCTGAACCACTCGTACATTCCTCATACACTCCTCTCCATACAATTTCTGTCACGGTCATGGTCAATGCGACGATCACACGCTACACACCTTCCTTCCGATCACAGCTGTAAACAGCGGAAGTGAGCTAGGACGTTAAAACTTAGTGCGCATGCACAGCAGAATTTGAGGTCAATCTGTGCCAAGCAGATTCACTCTGCGTTCTTTAGCTTCGTTACTATGGCAACAGCCCGGATACTTATTGATCAGACCTCGTATACTGTTTTTGCGATAACATTGTGTCCGTAGGGAGGTAGTACCTTGACATTTTGGGGCAGCTGCTTATCACATGTATGATGCCATCTTCAGAAATATAACATAATCTACGTTTTCGGTTGCATGTTGGAGCTCCAAGGGACTCACTGTTTCATTTGTTTATTTGGTATTTCTCTTGTTCTTGGATTGCAAACGAGTCCAAAAGAGGCTGCACTTCACGTCGATATTACTGCTTTCTTCAAGTCTTCGGGAAACATACGTATGCATAGTGTTTTTGGTATACTGTGCATTTTACATGCAGGTCTTCGAGATACGGTGGTCCAGTTGTTTTGGAGTTGTATGGGAGGTCATGAGGAAGAGAGTGCTTCCTGCGGAGCTCGCTGCCATAGGTTATTATTCGCATCACTTATCAGCACCAAGTTAATGTTATTGTGTTTGCTGTTGTTGTTTAGTAAGTGCTGTCTGAAAGAGACTATACGACATTCGAAGGCGGTTTGCACCACTCTCAAGCCTCTGTCTGTGGAAATTATCAGTTGAAGTGTATATCTTGCGGGTTTTAACATTTATGTAATGGATTTCCTCTACGGACCAGAGAAGTACCCCAATGTGGGCACTGGTACTGCAAATGCATTGTGATATTGTTTTGCTGTAAAAGGAGAGTTCCGATTACCATATTTTTCTAAATCTTTCGTAATATTCTCGGGTTTCTCTAACTTCATGTATGTATGTATGTATGTATGTATGTATGTATGTATGTATGTATGTATGTATGTATGTATGTATGTATGTATGTATGTATGTATGTATGTATGTATGTATGTATGTATGTATGTATGCATATGTGCAGATTTGTATGTTTTGTTTTATGCATTCTCATGCATATAGTTGCATATCTAGACATGCTCATATTTTTCTAAATGATAAACTTCTGGAAAGTTTTACAGACTTTTACAGTTCCAGTGATGGATCTAAAGTCTTCAAATTAGCTTTCTCCTTTCTGATTTTGAGAAGCCTAATTTCTCAAGACTGATATTTAGGCTGTGTGTTACATATCCCAGTGACCCAATAATTACAGGTATAAATCTGAACTTGTAATCTGGATAGAGTGACTGAAGATTTCTCAATAGTTCAGCGTAGGTATTCTCTTTTTCACTGACCTTCAGCTTTATGTTAGCATCTCCTGGTCAGCTAATTTCTACAACTTACACAGTTTCTCTTCACTATCCCAAATCATTATATCAGGTATGTTGTGCTTACATTTTATTGAGGTTTTCACTGGGACATTCCACTAGTACTCCTTTTTATTATGAGTGTCTATGGCTTCTACCATACTGTGGGTTCTTACTTTTTAGTCCTCGGGGTTATCCTTCCGACGGATTTCATAACACAGTATCCTAGCTACATCATGTCTTATCGGCAGATAATGCCGTGATGACATTTTCAGACAACTGCTTATGATGTGGGTGATATCTACGGTGTTAACTCCACAAAGTCTGCATCAGTTGTCACATTTTACTGCTATTCCTGCATCTCTAACCCTTTTGTGCATCAGGTATTTCGTTGATATTTCCTGTTCCTGGATTGCAAAACGCGTACCCTTCAAAGTGGGAGGTTGTAATCCAGCTATTGGTCCAAGATAGACTGCTTTGATGATCGATGTTACTATCATCTCGGAGCTTTCTACTAACATATCCATGTTTAGTCTTCTGCTCATATAGGCTCATCCTTTCATCTGATGATATGTTGCGGTAGAGTCGTGAAACTTCTTTGTGCATGCATTTAAGCTTATCAGACAAGGAATGTTGCTCAAGGAGCCGCCTTCCAAGTGTTAGGATGGTTAAGGAAGGAATGCACTTCGACACTTGGTGGTTAAACGATGTTGCCGCAGGGATATGATACGACATTCAAAGGCATTTTGGATCGATGTTAAGCCTCTGCCGCCTTGTTTTCGTTTTAGGTGGAGGCGCTTTACATTATTGTTTATGTGGAAATTATGTGTGCTTGTTAGTATTTTTCGTGTGTTCGCAGCAATGGCTCGGATGTCATCAAGCGTCCAGTCAAGCAGCCCAAAAGTTGGTACGAGCACTGGCACTGCAGACTCATTGTGGACCACTGTTTTATTGAATGCAGAGAGTTCTGAGGTCCAAATGTTATTTATTCGGTTGTAATATTCTTTAATGACACGTGTTTTGTTGCAGGCGCCATTGTAAGATATGTTTTCATCCATCCCTAGATACCTGTAACACTCCTCGTCAGATGTAGGGGAAACAGTTAAGTCATTGATGGAAATGCTGCTAGTCTGGTTTACAGTTTTCTTCCTTTGCACAGTAACATTTACCCTGACCAAACTCCCTTAACAACATTTATCCTGACCAAACTCCAACCCTGCATCCTTTGAGAATGTTGTAACTAGGTCAAGGCTCTTTTTCATCTCATGCCTATTCTTTGCATAAAGTTTCAAATCATCCACAAAGAAACAGTGTGTAATATTAGCATTTCTGTTGTGAACCAGTGAGCTATCCTTCAGACTTCCTTAACATGAATAACAAGGAATTTACAGAAAGTATAAACATCATCACAGGGGGGCTGTCCCCTTGGAATATGTCTTTGCGATACTGTATTCTATCAGTGATAATACAATCATTCTCTGTGTTTAATTTCAAGATGGTGGCCCATGATGAAGTCACTCAGGTCAGCTGTGGCTTTGACTCTGCTCACTGGAACTTTAGCAAGTTGAAGGGCTTCTAGCATCCATGAATGGGGAATAGAGTCAAAGGCTTTCTTGTAGTCTAGCCACACTGAAACTAGGTTCCTCCTATGCTCTCGCACCTCTGACATCACAGTTTTGTTGATTAACAATTGCTCGGCACATCCCCAGACTCCCTTCTTTCTTGTTCTGCTGTGATGATGTTATTGGTTTCACAATGGTCCTGGAGGAAGAGGTTTAAGCATGCTGTATATATCTTATACATTAAGTTTTGGTATACAATTGGCCAGTAGTTTTTTGCTATGTGGGTGGTTCTGCATCTTGGGATCAATTTTGTCACTGCCAGAGCTAACCAGTGTGTTAAGCTACTGTACCCACTGAGAGCTTGCTAGTGCAAATTGATAAGATATGGTCGGTAGAAGGTTAGCTTCTTGTACCAATATCCAACAATCAAGTATCTTTCCGGCGCTTTTCCATCCTGGAGTTTCTGGATCACAGTTGCAAGAGTATCATCATCAATACTTTATGTCTTGGGTGTAACGCAAGAGCAATAACTTCTTCGGATTTCTTCCAGCCACAGAGCATCTTGGTTAAACTCTTTCTCTTCACTCTTTTCCTCTAGATGGAGTCTATGTCTTCTCGTGAAGGAGCTTCTGTGATGTTCACTGCTCCTCTCATGTCTGTATATTGCTACCTGGTTCCGTTTAAATTTTTTGTTTATTGTTTTTCGCTCGGTTATTCTCTTCTGATGCCAGAGTTTCTCACTGACAACTTTTAGCTCCTGCTTGAGGGTAATTAGTTTGCAAGTGAGTGTCCTCTTTTTGCTATCTTCAAACATCATTTCTATCTCCTTCTTTACTTTCTGTTGGTGGGACGTATAGTGATTTGCTTGTTTGCACATGACTGATGGTCTTCTGTAAACCAGTTTTCTTTATCTCTGTCTTCAAAATCCGTGATGGTGCTTTCGGTTTCGGTTTTGTTCACTATTTGAATGTCATTCATTTACCGCTGTGCACTGATAGCCAGAGCATATAGACATTGCGTTAATCTGCCAGAATGTGGGTTCGCCACACTGCTGTAAATACTCATCACCAATACACATGTATGTATGTATGTATGTATGTATGTATGTATGTATGTATGTATGTATGTATGTATGTATGTATGTATGTATGTATGTATGTATGTATGTATGTATGTATGTATTTATGTATGTATACACACACGAATGAGTGGATAAACGGAAGAAAGTAACATATATTGTTAAGAAAAGTTTGACTCGGCTCAGCATGACAGGAAGTTTCGTGGGCGCGCAGGATACGTCCATCTATCCTAAGCGTCCTCAAAATTTCAAATCATATGGACCTGAGTCAAACTGTCATACATACATAAATGCATACATACACATATATATATATACACACACACAAAACACACCCACACACACACACACACACGTTCTCTGAAGAGTTTCTAATCGGAGATACCTCTCATGTTTATCCTGCATGTACAAATTTTATAACTCCTATTAGCAAATGAAACATGTGTAATGGTGATTAAATAATACGAAAAAAAATTCTATTCTCCTGTTTTGATATATGCCACGTATGTATAAAGCTACATCCATATGTATGTATGTATATGTATGTATGTATGTATGTATGTATGTATGTATGTATGTATTATGTATGTATGTATATATATATATATTATATATATATATATTATATATATATATATATATATATATATATGTATGTATGATGTGTGTATATGTGCCCATATTTGTACATATTTTCACTTACATACATATATGTGCCCATATTGTACATATTTTCACTTACATACATATATGTGCCCATATTTGTACATATTTTCACTTACATACATATATGTGCCCATATTTGTACATATTTTCACTTACATACACATACAAACAAATATATGACAGTTATTGAACATTGATATTACGCAAGTGTCATTTCTGTAAGTTCACATGAAATGCGAAAGTTCAGAGATAATAATAGACGATTAATTATAATGTAAACATTAAAAGCCAAAAAAAAGTAACTACAGAAAACAAACTAAACAAAAAGACAAAAAAGAAAAAAGAAAAAAAAAATCGCATTATGAACAGTCTTCCTTCTTTCGCTCTCTACCTTTCTTTCTCTGGCAGTCAAACATCTCCCTATCTCTCCAGAATGTAATGATTCTTTAAATATTCAATTTCTATAGTGGAACATCGCGAAACATATCGTCGATTGTTGTTCAATATTAACATAATTAAAACGGCGAGCTGGCAGGATCGTTAACACACGAAGCAGGCAAAATGCTTAGGGGCATTTCGTCTGTCGTTACGTTCTGAGTTCAAGTACCGCCGACGTCAACTGTGCCTTTCATCCTTTCAGGGGCGATAAAATAAATACCAGCTGAGCACTGACGTCGATGTAATCGACTTAGCCACTCCTCTCGAACTCGATAGCCTTGTGCCAAAATTTGAAACCATTATTAACATAATTAGCAAGGCAGCGAGCTGGCAGAATCGTTAGTATGACAGACTAATTAGTGATATTCTTTCCGGCTCTGCATTCTGAATTCAAATTCCACCGAGGTCGACATTACTTTTCCTCCTATAGTTGTTTGTTCCTTCTCGAGCCACTCCTGGCTCATAAAGGCCGGTTTCCCGGTTTCCTTGGCGAATAGATTCCCCACCTGGACGGGACGCCGGTCCGTCACAGGCGAGCTGCAAGATGCAGGAGGAAAGAGTGAGAGAAAGTTGTGGCGAAAGAGTCAGCAGAAGTTCGCCATTACCTTCTGCTGGAGCCGCGTGGAGCTTAGGTGTTTCGTTCATAAACACACACATCGCGCGGTCTGAGATTCGAACCCGCGATCCCTCGACCGCGAGTCCGCTGTTCTAACCACTAGGCCATGTGCCTCTACTTCCTCCTATAGAAGCTCGCTGAAATAAGTACCAAAATTTTAGGCCTCGTGCCTACAGTAGAAAGAATTAACATAATTAGTATTTAATTAATTGAACCTAGAGTAGTGAATAATAATTCTTCCTATTTTGGCACAAGATCTGGAATAGCTTTGGTTTCTTCTTTCATTTCTGGATGTCACATCGTACTAGTTACATCTATTTCTAAATATTTGATCCCTAGACAGAACCAAATAGGCATATTTAAGGAATATAACCTGGAAACTGTCGTCAGTACCAAATTAACTTACCAGATATTACCTTTGACCTGACTATAGGGAACAAGCATCCCTTCAGACAACTAAACAATATTGCAAAAAATTTAGCCCATGAAATGGCTGAGTAAATATCTTAACTATCCTCTGATAGGATGATTTTCCACCAGGCTATCCTCTATTACAATCTAAAAACTACGAAGAAGCAACTTTAATAAGAAAGTAATTTATAAGATTACTTATCTAAGATATGCATTTCGAACGACCTATGTCACTTACTAAAAATTATGCACCCACTTTTGCATTATTTTCGGTACAACCTTCGTATGTTGTACCGAAAATAATGCAAAAGTGGGTGCATAATTTTTAGTAAGTGACATAGGTCGTTCGAAATGCATATCTTAGATAAGTAATCTTATAAATTACTTTCTTATTAAAGTTGCTTCTTCGTAGTTTAGATTGTAATAGAGGATAGCCTGGTGGAAAATCATACTATCAGAGGATAGTTAAGATATTTACTCAGCTATTTCATTGGGTAAATTTTTTGCAATATTGTTTAGTTGTCTGAAGGGATGCTTGTTCCCTATAGTCAGGTCAAAGGTAATATCTGGTAAGTTAATTTGGTACTGACGACAGTTTCCAGGTTATATTCCTTAAATATGCTTATTTGGTTCTTTCTAGGGATCTTTTCCTTTTCATGGGCAGCTCGATTAATTAATATATATATATATATATATATATATATATATATATATATATATAAGGCCTGTAACTTAGTGTTAGGGTGTTGGACTTACGATCGTAAGATTGTGGTTTCGATTCCTGAACCGGCCGGGCGAGGTGTTGTGTTCTTGAGCAAAACACTTCATTTCACATTGCTCCAGCCCACTCAGCTGGTAAAAAATGAGTAATTCTGCGATGGACCCGGCGCCCTATCCAGGTGGTGAATATATATGCCAAGGAAACCGGGAAACCGGCCCTATGAGACTTTATGATTTGGGAAGGAAATTTACTTTTTCTTTTATACATACGTATGTATATTAATAACACTGATTGATCACTTGATGATGGATGCTTCTGATCATTAAAATTCACTAACTGATTTGCCAAAATAATTAATAAGTAAAAATATTGTGTTAAGAAGTTGCAGGAGATATCACAGAAAAGTATCGACTTTTAGAAATAATTAGTCAAGACGTCTTCTGCTGGCTATCGAATCAGATGTTAAGATGAAAAAGTAAATGGAGAGAAAGGAAAATGGAAAATAGGTAAACCCACAAATAGACAAAGATATATATCAATTAATAATTTTATTAAAATAAAAATCTACCATTCTTATCGGGCCTTTTTTTGAAAATGAACTTTGTACTCATAATTTTTCTCTCATATCTCCTTCATTACTTGTATGTAATCCCTCTGTATTTATTTCATCAATTCATTTATCTATTTTTCTCATCTTCCTCCTTAACTTACATGTATTTCACTTCCCCAATTCTTTTATCTTTGAATCAATCATATCTTTGCTCTGTGTAATAGAGTATGTGGCATTGTGGATTGACAAAGAGTAATGATTAATTATCTGCCTTGATAGCTGTACAATGGTTGCAAGTTAGGTGCTTGATAAATTTTTTTAAATCTTTCAGATAATATATCAAGTGGCGTATAGTGTATGATTTAATGAGATTTTTAAATCCTGGTAAACACATATAAAGTATTTTTTTTAAATGTCACGAAGACAAACAATTGTTTCTCATTTAGGCCCAAAGCCAGTAGTTTTTTGGGGAAGGGCTATCAGTCTATTACATCGACCGTGTGTGCTTGCCTGGCACTTTGTTTTAGCGACCCCAGGGGGATGAAAGATAACGTTGATCTCCGCAGGATTTCAACTCAGAAACTAAAGTACCAGAAAAATATCGCAAGATATTTATGTATATATGTATATATCCATGTAATGTATATATGCATGTATGTGCGTACACATATATGCATATATGTATATCTACCAACTGAAGTCTTCTCTCCTAAGACCAAGTGAAGTCTTTGCTCGTAGATTCAAAGTCCAACTGAAGTCTTCCCTCCTTCAAACCGGCGTCAGCCCTGACACTTGGGAAACCAAAGCCGCCGACTGTCCATCCTGCGGAGAGCAGTTCATTTCGGCTGTTGCTTTTGAAGAAAGGAGGAAGACTGAAGAAGTAAAAAGGCAACACAATGTTCAGCAACTTCAGCCAAGACCACCTCTCGCACGCGAATTTTTTTTTCCCACGAGAGTTTCGGACCCCAGTTATGAACTCATTTACATACAGCCAATCAGAGCTCAACTATCAAGCTAATTTATGAGCGCATAACCAGTGATAGGCGATAAGATAAGGTCACTTGGGTAATGACCATTCTACTTCTCACTTTTAATAATGCTTGTGTTCTTACTTTGTAAAACAGTAAGAGGAGAGGGTTGCTAGCATATCACCCTCTACCCACATTTTTGTCATATGGAGCCCTAACAAAATCCGATAATAGATACAGATGCAAACCTATCTAATTACTTGTCTCCTAAAATCAGTCATAACTTGGCGATCGGTCGACTTACAACACCGTTCTTCGTCTTGAGTTTACTTGGTAGAGTGCGTTTGCTAACTTGACAAGATCAATGTGAGCTCTGATTGGTTGTATGCAAATGAGCTCATTACTGGGGTCGGGAACTCTCGTAGGAAAAAATTCTGCCTCCCACCCTGCTATGCGATCAATGCTTGAGACTGTTTCATCCCCGATATGGCCTTCTGAACCATGTCAGGTTTGAGCATTACGTAGGCACCAGATGAACCAAACTTGAACACGTGCGCATGCCGCCGCCGACGACGATATCTACTAGAATAAACCTCGTTGTCAATTTATATGTATATAAGTGAATTTATTCTTGTATTGTTCGATGGCATGGTCTTTTCATGTGTGAAGATATCTGTTAATATTGATTTTACATACGATTTACTTATTTAAAGTTTAAAAATTTCTCAAAGAATTGAATTTATATGAATGTCTATCTACTTTTATTTTACTCTGTTACTTGTTTCAGTCATTTGACTGTGGCCATGCTGGACCACCGCCTTTAGTCGAGCAAATCGCCCCTAGGACTTATTCTTTGTAAGCCTAGTACTTATTCTATCGGTCTCTTTTGCCGAAGCGCTAAGTTACAGGGACGTAAACACACCAGCATCGGTTGTCAAGCGATGTTGGGGGGACAAACACACACACACAAACACACACACACACACACATGTATATGTATATATATATATATATACACACACATATATACGACGGGCTTCCTTCAGTTTCCGTCTACCAAATCCACTCACAAGGCTTTGATCGGTCCGAGGCTATAGAAGAAGACACTTGCCCAAGGTGCCGCACAGTGGGACTGAACCCGGAATCATGTGGTTGGTAAGCAAGCTACTTGCCACACAGCCACTCCTGTTTACTGTATTATGATGTGTTGTAATAACTCCTAGTTTTAAATCAGTAAAAGCATTTTTCTTTTCAAACTTAAAAACGCTATTGTGTTTAATTTTAATATTGTAGTAACGAATTTTTCATGTTTCCATATTAGTCGCTGAATTTAGTTTGAAACAATAGTGGTCCATTAAGTTTTCAAGAACTTGGCTTCAATATCGGAATAAACTGATGATGATATGAAGGGTGTAATGTTCGCACGCTTTGCAGTAGATCACAAAGGATGACGGGCATAGAGTTATAACTGATAAAATCATGAACGCCGGATTTAAATGCAATATAATATAATATGCTATAATATGATGTAACGTAATATGATATAATGTAATATAATAGCATAATATGAAAGGATATGTAGATAGCTAGATATAAATGTGCATTCGTACGTATCTATG
>NC_043000.1:96458669-96478669 GCF_006345805.1 Octopus sinensis
ACGTATACAATATTTGTATATGTATAACTACGTTTATGGCTTTATCTGTATGTATATCCTTATGCGTGGGCTGTCACATCTGAGGAGCGCAGATGAGTGTGTCGATGGTGTTACTGACATCCAACCCAGAATTCATCTGCTTGTATCCTGTCATTGGCACTGTGTTATATCTATGAATACGATGGTAATATCCAGAAACAACTAAGTGATCAAACTGTAAAGCTCAAGTATATCATGTTATCTTGTAGTATGCTACACCAGTTAAGGTTGGGTAAATGACAGACATAGTCATACTGATTTGTCCCATACTAAATACTATTAGGTCGTCCGGAAAGTTCGTGTCGATTTTTAAAAAAAAGAAACAGGTCAATAAATACTTGCCATTACATTTTAATCAACCAAATATGAACCATTTTGTTGCACAATGCGTCTCCATCTTTCCTTTAACTTGAAAATACTCTCTTCCCAGAATTGAGGTGGTTCCATGACAAAGAATTCATCAAGGTATCTTTTTACGTCATCCAAGGAATTGAAATTTTTACCATTAAAAAAGTCTATTGTGCAGTGACCTGAATAAGTGGAAATCCGAAGGAGCAATATCTGGTGAATATAGAGGGTGGGGTAACACATTCCAGCCAAGCTGCAGTAATTTTTGTCTGGTTCCCAAAGCACCAAGTGCTGAAAATGAACTTTCTTATCTTCCATTTTAAAGGGTTATAGAATTAACACAGGTTATAGGAACATAAATCTTCTTCCACGAAAAGATAGGTTAAACTGTGCTCTAAATGGAGGTGTAGTCAAATTCTATTTTATGGACACAACCATGTTCTAAAATAAATCGAAATGTAAGCTACTATAAATCGGCACGGACTTTCCGGACAACCCAATACATGAAGTCAAAATTTCTACAACCTAGTGGAATTCAAATTCACCAGCGGTTATGGAAATAAAAGGGTAGTGAAGTATTCAAATGTCGACGATACGCTTCTTATAACAAGCTCTATGTTGTGTATAAGCCTAAGACAATCTCCAGTCATTTGCTACAAATCGTTACCAAAGGTTCTTGCAGGTAGCATTTATAACAAAAATGACTATACACGTTAACTGATGAGCATTTTGTTAGTTGAGAGCGGTGAATAAGTGAATTCAGGATACTAAAGTTTTGAAAAAGAACACGTACGCACGCACACACACACACACACACACACACACAC
Source organism: Octopus sinensis (assembly GCF_006345805.1). NCBI lineage: Eukaryota > Metazoa > Mollusca > Cephalopoda > Octopoda > Octopodidae > Octopus > Octopus sinensis. The sequence goes on from NC_043000.1 coordinate 96,459,884, forward strand.
ACACACACACACACACACACACACACACAACACACACACACACACACACACACACAAACACACACACACACAAACATACACACCACACACACACACGCACGCACGCACACACACATGTATACATATGTACTTGAATTGTTGCAAGCATGGCTGTGTGGCTAAGAAATTTGCTTTACAGCCACGTGGTTTCAGGTTCAATCCCACTGCCGTCTACTCTAGCTCTGAACCGATCAATGCCTTGTTAGTAAATTTGGAAGATGGAAACTGTGTGGAATCCTGTCGTGTATATATATGCGTGTGTGTCCGTGCGCATGCGTGTGGGTGAACGTGCGTGCGTTTGTGTGCGCGTGTGCGTATACGTATGTATGTGTTAGCGTGTCATTGTGTGTAAGGTATCTTTGTGTTTGTCCCCACCACTAGTTAACAACCAGTGTTGGTTTGTTTACGCCCCTGTAACTTATTGGTTCGGCAAAAGACGGCGATAAAATAATTAGCAGCAGATTTGAAACAAATAAGTACTGGATTGATTTGATTCACTAAGCCTTTCGAGGCGGTGCCCCTCTATGGCCGCAGTCCAATGTCCGAAACAAGGAAAAAGAATACATATCTATATGCATGTATATATTTGATGTATTTTGTGTATTTTTGCAGTCCATAGGTTGAGACCGATATGTAAGTAGCGTCTGTAATATTTCGAAGTTGTTCCAAATAAATGATATCTGTTGATTACTCTTTTACTCTTATACTTGTTTCAATCATCTGACTGCGGCCTTGCTGGAGCACCGCGTTTAGTCGAGGAAATCGACTCCAGGACTTATTTTTTGTAAGCCTAGTACTTATTCTATCGGTCTCTTTTGCCGAACTTCTAAGTGACGGGGACGCAAACACACCAGCATCAGTTGTCAAGCGATGTTGGGGGGACAAACACAGACACACAAACACACACACACACACACACACACACACACACATATACATATATACGACGGGCTTCTTTCAGTTTCCGTCTACCAAATCCACTCACAAGGCTTTGGTCGGCTCGAGGCTATAGTAGAAGACACTTGCCCAAGGTGCCATGCAGTGGGACTGAACCCGGAACCATGTGGATAGTAAGCAAGCTACGTACCACACAGCCTATGGTTTCTCACTTGATTTTTCATCTCATTAAGAGTTTCCCCGTAACATCAGTGACTTTATACATGAAGGCTCACCATTACAAACACACAACTGCACATACGTAAACGCATGCATGTAAATATATCAACAGTAAGATTATATGCTTTGGAACACTTAATAACATACAACCCCCCCCCCCCCCCCGAAAAATAACCTAATTTACTTTCCAACCCCCAACCCCCAAAAAGGACTCATTTGATGAGGTCACATAAGTTGCTATAAAAATGTTTTTCTGTAAAAACGAAGGGAAATTTAGAACAGAAGGTATTAATTAGAATGATATAGTACCAGTGTTTAAAATAATAGTTTTCGACCAGTGTAATGTAATATTCTTTGCAACTTCGTGGTTCCGGCACATTGGGCTAGTGTCTTCTGTTATAGTTCTGGGCCGACCAATGATTTGTGAGGGAATTTGGTAGACTGAAACTCGGTAGGATCCCCTCGTATATATGTGTATGTGTGTTTTTGTGTTTGTGTGTGCGTTTATCCTATCACCGCTTAAGAACTGATGTTGGTTTGTTTACGTCCTCGCAACTTAGCTGTTCAACATAAGAGAACGACAGAGTATGTACAAGACTTAAAAAGAAAAGTCAGTAATGGGATCGATTTGTTCCCCTAAAACTCTTCAAGGCGGTGCCCCCAAAAGGAAGAAAATGGCGAAAATTCTGTTAGAACCAACGAATTCAGATTTTTTTGTTCAAACCATTTGAATTTTGCAATAAATGGATAGCTTCTCTGTTGAACAAGGGAGTAAATGGCAGTTAGATCGAAAATTACCATTAATGCATGGCGATGAGTAAAACACGCAAAAAAATAAGCGAAACACAGGTACGACTGAGATGGAGGTAGAATTACTTCTGCCTTTATAGCGCGTAAAGAAAACGTTGTTGTAGGAATGTACGAAGCACGTGTACTACAGCAGTACTATACGTAGTTTTAACACTGAAATTGAAGGGCAGTGGCGAATTATGCCTACCTAATCTACAAAAAAAAAAAAGAACAAGATATATTGCATTTTATGCATTGTAATCAGAGTAACCTCCATAATTTTATTGAATTAGGTGCATATTATTATATGCCATGAAAGGAAAATGTTGCTATCGATCTATTTTGTTCAAGGTAGGCAGTGCCTACATTGCCTGCCGAGGCGGCACGTCCCATATATATATATATAAGCATACGTGTATATAGATGCCCACTACATGGACTCACACACACACACACACACACACACACACACACACACACACACACACACACACACATACATGTACCCATACGTATACATGCACACACAGACATATATGTATATCTATTATATAAAATCCGTTCTGTCTGTCTGTCTGTCCGTGTGTGTGTCTTCTAGGATCTCGGGCACCCTCCATCCGATTACGCTCAAATTTGATATGTAGATACCGGCGGTATCAGGGCGTGTATAAGTCTTGAAAAAATTACAAAAATCGATTCCAGGTGAGAATGCGATCGATAAAGCCGTGGGAACGTGCATTTGTACGCGCAAGTATATCAGCTGTTGCGATCGATACTATGCGTGCGCGAGAAAAATGCACGTGCATTTTGCGCAAAAAAGCCGGCTGGCTTGAAATAATGCCACAAAATGTAGTATATTTAAGAGACCAAAAAAGCCTGACCTTTAGCCACAGAAGGATGTGGGCATGCGGTAGGCCTCTCTTCTGCCATTCGACGTTGTATGTGAAACAACGAACTGCTCCGAACAACTGGCCGTACCTGAGCAAATCCATCATTTTTTGAAGCTTCAGATGGAAGACACGTGCAATGATGTCGTGCCTGTGAGAGGAATGTTGGCCATTGAGGAGATGCGGATTTTGGTTTAAATGTTTCACAACTCAGCACCGTCCATTGGACGAGGGGCGTTTTGCTCGTGCTATATATAACAGCTTAATATTAATCTTTTCAGCCAGTCTAATCACTTACTACTTTTTACTGCATACATGAGAATAAAACTTCGACAACGGAAGGATACTGAATACAAATGACTTAAAATCACGATTTTCCACTTTTTCTGTCCATCGACAGATAAAAAACTGCAGAAGCTAAAACTATGTTCATAAAGCAAAAAGGATATACTTTACATTATATTTCAAATTACCTAAAATCTTTTTTTTTCTTTTCGCCCTTTTCAAGCATAGCCAGGCTCATGGGTTTCCCGGTTTCTGTGGCGTATGTGTTGCCCCCAGCTGGACTGGACGCCAGTCCATCGCTGCGTTACTCAAGAAACAGGAAGAGAGAGAAAGTTATGGCGAAAGATTACAACAGTGGTCGCCACCACTCCCTGCCGGAGCCTCGTGGAGCTTTTAGGTGTTTTCGCTCAATAAACACACACAATGCCCGGTCTGGGAATCGAAACTACGATCCTCCGACCGGGAGTCCCCTGCCCTAACCACTGGGCCATTGCGCCTCCACAAGTAGTATCTTAGTGATTAGTTAATTAAATATACGGCTATATTATAAATGGTATCTTTAACAAACACCCAAACACAAACCCACCCACTCACACACACGCACGTACATACGCATGCACGCACGCACAGGCACACACGCACGCACACACACACACATACACATACACACACATACACACACACACACACACACACACAACACACACACACACACACATACACACAATAATTTTTCCCCTGCGTTAAGTAGTCATACTTTCTCTAACATTTAAAAACCTCTGGGCAATGTTTTTAATCAAGACCTGTTAAGACAGGCAACGCTTAAAACTCTCGTATTTGGTAGGCATTGAATGCCCTGCGCTTTCTAAAATGATTCAAATAATATTTGCTAAAGAGCTTACGTTGTTCTTTTCTCACACCAAACATATTTCTAATTAGATATTTGATTCTCATTGCTTTGAATATGTTAACACGAATACAACTATTGAAAATGATCTCTTCCATTAGCTAAATATAATTGTACGATTTCCCCCAGTAAATGTATAATCCTTACTGAAGTATTTCTATTAGATTTAATGAACAATGTGTCTTAATCAATTTAAAGTAGTTGTTAAGAAAATGAAATTATTTAATAAAAAGTATTGCTTTAGCAAAACGCACATACACTCGCGTGCGTAGACATATGGCTGCAGTAAATATCACTGGCACATACTATGTTAGCTAAATATGATTATGATTTCTCAGCAAATCTCAGTTCTTTACTCAACCATTTGCTTTTCTTTAGAATTAATAAACAATAAATCTGTATCTTTTAAAATGAAAAAGTTAAAATAAAACGTATAGAAATGGCGGCCATCATATACATACATACATACATACATACATACATACATACATACATACATACATACATACATACATACATACATACATACATACATACATACATACATACATACATACATACATACATACATACAGATAGACAGACAGACAGACAGACAGACAGACAGACAGACAGGCAAACAGTCAGACAGACAGATAGATACATGGTTAGATAGATAGACAGATAGATATACATGAATACACACATCTGAAATTTCTATACTCCTTGCATGTGGTATCAAAGGTGTATGCGCTATTTGTAGTAGGTATGTGATGGATTGTGGTTCCGTTGATCGAATCAACTGGAACCTTGTCGTCGTAACCGACGGAGTGCCACGATATATATATATATATATATATATATATATATATATATATTATATATATATATATATATATACACATAGTGTCATCCAGTGTTTTCAATTGCATGAACTAAAAGTCGGAAGAGGACGAGATAAACTACCTGCATCAACTTGCTATAAAAGCAGGTAGTAATTTTACCTTGTATTTATTCTTAGTGTAAGTTTTGAAGAGTGCAGTTCGATTTTAACAGTTATTTTTCAAAGCTATAATGGAAGTGACAAAGGAGCATATTCAGCATATTTTGGTTTACGAATTCAATAAAGGCAATAACGCAACGGAAAGAGCGAGGAATATTAAAGCAGTATATGAGGATCAGACGATAAGCATAAGCCAGTGTCAACAGTGGTTCCAGAAATTCCGAACCGGAAAGTGCAGCCTAGAAGACGAGCCTCATCCTGGAAGATCTGTAGAGCTCGACGAGTACGTCTTGCAAATCCTGGTGGAACAAAATCCCATCGTGACTGTTGAGGATCTAGTAGAGAAGATTGGATTTTGTCATTCAATCACTCATCGACACCTGCGTGCCATCGGAAAAGTCTGCAAATTGTGTCAATGGGTTCCTCACAAACTTTCCGAGTCTAATCACACGCAGAGAGTAAATGTGTGCTCTTCTTTGCTGTCACATCTCACGAATGAACCTTTTTTAGACCGAATAGTGACTGGTGACGAGAAATGGGTTCTCTATAAAAATGTCAAGGGCCGAAAGCAATGGGTATGGAAAGGAGAAACACCGGCACCCCAGGCTAAAGAAGGTCTTTACCCATGCAAGGTGTTGTTATTTGTTTGGTGGGATATGAAAGGTTTAGTCCACTTTGAACTTTTAAGCCCAAACCAAACGATAACAAAGGAGATCTACTGTGAGCAGCTTGAGCGGCTTAGGTCAGCGCCAGAAGGAAAATGACTATCTTTGGTTTCAAGACAAAATGTGCTCTTCCACCAGGATAATGCTCGGCTACATACAGCGAGGATGTCATTCCAAAGACTGGAGTAGTTTGAATGGGAAATGATGCCCCACCTACCATATTCGCTGGATACTGCCCCATCCGATTATCATTTATTCCGCAGTCTTCAAAATTATTTGGACGGAAAAATATGAAGTCAGAACAGTACTGGAAAAGTATTTTTCGTCACGGACAAGTGAATTTTGGAAGAGGGGACTTGCAAGACTATCAGATAGATGTAAGAGCATTGTAGAAAATGAAGGAGAGTATAGTTTAGATTAAAAAGAACTTTGTTTATCTTAATTTTGAAAAATAAATGAAGTATACAAAAACCGCATTATTTATGGGATGACCCAATACGTATATACACATATATTATTTATACACACATGTATAGTAGAACCTCGGTTTTCGAGCAACTCTGATCACGAATAAATCGTATTTAATCTCCTGTCTTTCTCATATTCATTTAATATAGTAGCTCGGTTTACGAACGCCTATGATCACGAATAAATAGTGCTTTATATCTATCTATCTATCTATCTATCTATCTATCTATCTATCTATCTATCTATCTATCTATCTATCTATCTATCTATCTATCTATCTATCTATCTATATATATATATATCTACCATAGTGCTTTATATCTATCTATCTATCTATCTATCTATCTATCTATCTATCTATCTATCTATCTATCTATCTATCTATCTATCTATCTATCTATCTGTCTGTCTGTCTGTCCGTCCGTCTGTCTGTCTGTCTGTCTGTCTGTATATATAAAGCACGATTTATTCGCAATCAGAGTTGTTCGAAAACTGAGGTACTACTGTATACATAAAACAGGATGTTATTGTGCACCAACAATGTGTGTTTGTACACCAACAAACACACATGCGTACAAAAACATACATTAAATAATCACATTATGCAAAAAATAGGGCTACCTCCAAATGTCCTGGCTTTTAGGTAGCGTGTTTTTGCTGGGTACAGATAGTAATAGGAGGGGATGTAAATGCCTCAAATATCTGCTCAGACGTTTCCAACTGTCTGACAGGTACCGACTCGACCACCCGAATGTGCTAATGTGGACATGGAGCAACCGCATCGGGTCGTATTTAGATAGAGTATTCTGTAGGACAGTGGATAAGGAGAGTGTAGGCTGTCCACAATTCCATATAGTCAACTACACAGATCACAAATTTGTGACTCGTAAACTTGACTTAGATAAGACACATAGGCAGGGTCCCGGTTACTGGAAGATGAACGCGTCGTTCACAGCACGCTAGGCTTACAGGGACCGGATTAGCACATTAGTTAAGAGAGCACTGACGGACGCCATCGTCAACAATAGATAGTGGTATGCCCTAAAGAAAGCAATTAAAGTAGAATCGGTTAGGTACAGTAAGGCCCTAGCATTAGACCGAAATAGAATAGAGGGCGACCTAGAAATTAGAAGAGGCACATCACGCGTTCAGTTCGTCAAGGATGCCCCCTCTCGTCGCTTCTGTACGTATTGACTCTTGAGTCACTACTGCGGAAGCTGGCGATGTTGAGGGGCATCCCGCGAGAGCTGGGATGCGGGAGGAGCGTGTCTGCATACATGGACGACGTCACCGTGATAGTGTCGAGCCACAAGCACATCGAGCTGGTCCGCGAGACACTAAAAGAATACGAAGCGGTAACGGGAGCAAAAATTAACCAGGAAGAGTCAGTGGATTTGCAGCTCGGCACCTGGAGAAGCAAGCCCATGCCGTCCAACAGCGTCTCCATCGTGGGACACTGAACCGACGGGCTAGTTAAATTGCTCGGAGTTTGGTTCGGTATGGACCTCCAAATGGAGAAGAGCTGGGACGAGATAACGAGTAGGGTGGCCACTTTAACCCAGCAATAAGCCGAGAGGAAGCTATCCCTAAAAGGTCGGGCGGAGGTGGCGAATTCGTACATCGCATCCGTCATCGATTACCGTCTGACCGTCGTGCATTCTCCTGACTCTACCATCACCAAACTGGAACGCATACTCTTCCATTTTTTGTGGAAGAGAAGCGTTCCGATGGTTAGGAAATCCATTTGCTGTCAACACCCGCTAAATGGAGGGTTGGGCATGCCGTGGTTGATGATACGCAGACATGCGCTGAGACTGCGACATCTCCGGCACTTCATAGACAACGGTGAACAGGTGTGGTCGCCGTTTGCGCGGCGCGCTTTCCCGCAGCTTGACTCTTTGGCCGAACTACTGTCGGGGATCAGAGACCGAGGCTAGGCGAATGGCACCGCGAGTTCCGCCTTGCTCTCAAGCAACTCTGCCGTCCGGGACCAAACTTGTGCGACTTCAATTCCACAAAGGCGTTCTATAGAAGATTAATGGACGACATTCTCGGGTAGAATCTGGGCGTCGACGGGAAACATCTGACCCGCCTGTTCAGGACAACTTTCCGACCGGGACCTATGGACAATCACCAGAGATCTCTGGCCTGACAGTGCTATCGAGAAGCATTACCCGTTCGGGATAAGCTCTACAGGCGCGATTCGAGACACACCGAACCGACTTGGTCTGCCACCGGGAAGGTAAGGCAGTCTTCGTCGTACTAGTGGCCATGGTGAAAGAATGTGTGTGGTGGACTCGAGCGAAAGGTTTGGAGACAAACACTTTCCTCTCTGGCCAATCGCTCATCAACTTTTTCAAGTACCACTTGAAAAGGAAGGTGAGAAAAGAGAGGCAAGTTTTGTCTCGTAAAAGTTTTCAATAAAAGGTGCAAAGATGGTACGCGCGAATGACGAAACCACTTTGAGCATGACCCTGTAAATCGAAAAAAACAAAAGAGAGAGAGAGAGAGAGAGAGAGAGAGAGAGCACTTTGCTCTCATGTGTTTTTTTTCCTTCCCTGCCTGAGATTACCGTGGTCTTTTTTGTTGGCTTTTCTTTCCACGGATAAACCTAATCTGTTTTTACGTTTTTGATGTTCTCTGTGATACACGATCCCTTTTGATGGTTTTTTAAAAAGTTTTTTACACTATCCCCTTTTGATCGGAAATTTATTTTCTCCTCTCCCTTTTTTTTCTTTCGAACAGAAAAGCTCTACATTGTATTTTGTCCCCTCTGTGTTCGGCCCTGTGTGGCTAATAGAGAAATATATATCATGGGGCTAAATGCAACAGTAACACCCCCACCACCCTGCCCTGTCCCTAGCCATATTCAGATGGCTTTAGTCCCTTATGTTATATATATGATGTTATACACATATATAGATAGATCTAGAGATAGATGGATAGATAGATAAATAGGTAGATCTATGTCTGTATAACATCATATATATTTATATATATATATATATATATATATATATATATATATATTATATATATATATATATATTATTTATTTATTTATTTATTTTATTTTATCTAGTTTCAGCTCACGAGCTGTGGCCATGCTGGGGCACCGCAATATATATATATATTCTTTTATGCTTATTTGTAAAAATTTCACATTCAAAGTTGAAATGTGGTTTCCAAACTTTTCGCTTGTTTTTCTGACCGTTGTATCTTCGAGCGCTCAAAGTAACCTGATTATTCCTTTCCAAGATCTGACCGTCACTAAAAATTAAGTTACCTAAATTGTCAGTTCCTTTTTTTTTCTTTTTCAGAAGGAACCAACAATTTTTCGTTGCCCGTAGCAGTCAAATCGGCATCTAACATAACAAAGTAATATCGACACAGTGTGTTCCCTAGAGACGACACTTACTCGGCGAATGAACTCACTACATTTAAATATAATGTCATTGAGAGTAATAGATATAGTCCTATGTAAAAGAGTCGTGGACTGAACGGACAAAATGGCTGACGACAAGGATGATGGAATAAGGACGAGGAAGAAGGGTAGTTAATGGTGGTGGTATTAGCGATAGAGGTACTGGTGGTGCTGTTTGTTGCTGGTGGTAGTGTTGATGATTGTGGTTGTGGTGACGTTGTTGGTGATAGTAGTGGGGAGGGACAAGGAGATGGAATTGACGGTGGTGGCTTTGGTGATGGTGGAGATGGTAGTAGCTGCGATGGTGATGGTGATAGTAATAGAGGTGGCTGTGATAGTGATGGTACTGATAATGCAGTGGTGGTGGTAGCGGTTGCAGTCATAGTGGTGTTGTTGGTGATGGTGGAACAGATGTAGCAACAATAGCAGTGGTCGTGGTGGTGATACTGAAGGTGGTATGGTGATAACGGAGGTGGTGGTGGCAGTGGTTGTGATAGTAGTGATATCATAATAATTTTGCTGATGATTGTGATGGTGAAAGGTGGCAGCCGTGTTGATAGATTTTCTGATTTTGTCGAAATGATTGTGGTATCCAGTTCTAGTTTTTTTTATTCGCAAAATATGCATTTTTTAAAAGACAGTAAAAAAAATCTGAAAATCGGCTATAATAATATAGTTTTCCAGTCTTATTTCTATGAAGGTGTGATGTTGTGGAGAAAAAAAAACTGGAGGAAAAAGTTACAGAGGTTTAAAAATCGAAAAAAAAAACAAACTGTGTATTTTTAGCCAATAGCGAGACAGAAATTTTCTGCGTTTAGTGGAGTGGTGTCAACTTTAAGGTTGGGCCCTGCGAAATTTATAGTTTAGCGTCTGTGAAATGACCTGTTCAGTGTAGGTTTCTAAATAAACAGAAATAACTAATAAAATCAACATGTATAATCTTACTGTATCTTTTGTCTCTTCATTGATTATATGTTTTTATTATTTAAAAAAAAAAAATGTTATATTAATATATTTGTCTGTATGTGTTTACTTTATGCGTATTTCAGTATTATGTATACCTGTCATGTATTTGTGTTAATCATTAATATATAAGTACATGAAAGTTGAGTAACGTTTCCATGCTTGGATTTATAAACTACGATAAGAATAACACTGGTCAACAAAGGATTTGTTCCAAGAAAAAGAGTACCTGTATCTTATGTTTTTGCATGCAGAATTCAAAAATAATGTCAGATTTTCTGTATCACCCACAGTTTCGTTGTTTCACGATATTCCTCTCAGTTCCTGTTATGTGGGCTCAATTTCAGTTAAGCTGTTGAAATGTGAAGCTAACGGTTTAAGAAATTCTCTTAATTTAAATGTTTATGAATAGAATTAACTTAGTGAAATCACAAATCCAGCTATCTGAGTCCCTGAAGCTTGAAAATCCTGAGCCGATGAGTCACCGATGCTTTGTCAGTACTGTGCTTGAAGTGTGGGTGTGCGGTTGTATACAAAGTTCACATATTCCATTCACCTTTATAATGCCAAGAAGCTGTATAAACATCGCAAACAACTTTTGCTATATATGAAAAATATGTAAAATATCAAGATAATTGAATAAAAATATCTATAATAAAATATACATCGATGCATCGATACACCAAAATTGAAAGCAATCCGAGCAAAATTAAAGGGGGGCTCATTTTGCGAATGAAAATGCTAAATCCTCCAGTTCTTGTAAAATGCCAAAGTCGTCGAGTTTGCAGTTGTTTAATGAAAATGTCCTGCATCAGTGTCTGTATGAGTGTGTGTGTGTGTGTGTGTGTGTGTGTGTGTGTGTGTGTGTGTGTGTGTGTGTGTGTGTGTGTGTGTGTGTGTGTGTGTGTGTGTGTATGTTATCTTTCTCTTTTTAATCTAGGATAAATTTTGACCGGCCACCTACTTGGTAGTAAGGTCGTGAAAGAATGCATCTTGTTTCGTTCATCATTCTTAAATTCTTACGAAGGTCTTGCAGATTTTTATAGTCTCAGATATCGTGATCAATTGTAGCGTGTGAATTAAGGATTTGCGTTTTCTTTCGAGATCCCAAGTTCAGCCATGCTTAGCTCCAAACGGTTTGCTATGCACTTTGTTGCTTCAACTATAACAAGTATGAATCTGAAAGTGTGTTTTGGGAACTGGATTTGCAAACTCCTTATCAATGGTTCATAGCTGTCCTCTTTCTCTTGTATTTTTCTAAGCACATTGTACTGACCAATTCTCAAATGCCTGCAACAATTTTGGTCTCACTATGAATACTGCAAAACAAAAGACTAGCATCACTCTTTCCCAGAACATGCATAGTGTTCACTTCCTAGAATAAAATTACATGGAACTGAGTTGAGAAATGAAAATAATTTTGAATATTTTGGAAATATACTATCCTCGAATTCCTACATTGATATTGAGGTGTCATTACACATTTGGAAAACTGCAACATAGAGTGTAGGACAGCGCTGGTGTTCGCAACGATACCGAAATTAATATTTGCAATGCTGTCATCAAATGGAAGTAGCATTGCAAACTTTAATTCTGGTGTCTCCTCTATGATGTTGAAACATGGATTCATACAAAACAAAACAGAAACAACCCCCACCACCATTTCCACATGTCTCACTTAAGGAAGATTCTTGGAAAAATATAGCAGGATTGAATTCTCCCAATGTACAAAGAATCAGGCATGCCAAAACACCTAGATTGTTGGTCAAGATCAAGCAAATTCATATTGTATTGGACTGGATACGATACTCAAATGTTTGGCTTAAGACTGTCACAAGCAATCTTCTATTCTGAGCTTAAAAACTTCAAGGTTCAGAGGTGATTCACTTTGTAAAAAATTCAAAGATGCATCGGTGCAAACCACAAAGACTATAACATCAACCCAAACTCATAAGAAGATATTATTCGAGACGGGTTCTGCTTGGAAGGAAGTTAGTACCAAGAAGCTTGAATTGCCACGAATCTGTATAGCAGAGTCCAAAAAGAGAAGCTCGCAAATCAAGCCCTTACAATCCTAATGTAAGTGAACATTAGTGTGCAGTCTGTGAAAAACATCTGCAAGAGAAGGCCTTATTGATTATACCAAAATCTATAAACAGGAAATATTTCCCTTTTTATTTACAGTTGCTAAGTCATCGTCAAATGTGACTGTCGACTTGTATGTATATATATATATATATGTATGTTTGTACTTACATATAAGAGAACAAAGTGTACGTACGCTGCTATATATATATATATATATATATATATATATATATAAAATAAAATACAAAATGGGACAAGAACGCAAAACATTCGGACAACTAGGTGATACAAAAAGGGACAACAAAACATTCCGATAGACGATACAAAATAAACAAGGACGGGTCATTCGAAGCCTTTTATCTTCAGTCAAGAACCGGATCATCTTCGCAATTTCGGCTGATTAATCTTGAGATTGCTTCAATCTGGACAGTCCCACACATGTATGTACGTACGTATGTATGTATGTATGTATGTATGTATGTATGTATGTATGTATGTATGTATGTATGTATGTATGTATGTATGTATGTATGTATGTATGCATGTATGTGTGCATTATGTATGTATATGTATTTCTCTCTGTCTGTTTCGCATATATGTGTGTGTGAGTGTGTGTGTATGTATGTGCATGTATGTATGTACTTATATCATAAGTGCATGTACGTGTTGTGTGTGTGTGTGTATTATATGTGCATGCATGTATATATACATGTATATAATTATGGAAGATGTTAGAAGATTGATTAAAAATATAAAACAATACAATAAATATAGTTTTTGTCGATTCTGATGGATGTCCAGTGATTGTGAAGAAATGATAGGCTTGGAAATGTTATGTTGGAAAGAACTGAAAAGTCGGTACCGCAAAAATAGATAGAATTTTCTTTACGTAACAAAAGAAAAAAAATGCAATGAAACAAAATGAAATAAATAAATAAAGAACAAAAATCAAAGGAGGCGAAATTAATGGAATGAATATAATTTGAGAAAAGTTGTGGTTATGATACTGGTGTTGATGACACTGGTGTTGATGACACTGGTGTTGATGACATTGGTGTTGATGACACTGGTGTTGATGACACTGGTGTTGATGACATTGGTGTTGATGATACTGGTGTTGATGACACTGATTAATGACACTGGTGTTGATGATGATGATGATGATGATGATGATGAGGAGGAGGAGGATCAAAAGCAAACGAGTGTTGAATAGTAGTAGTAGTGGTACTGGTGATGGTGGTGGTAGTTCTGGTGACGGTGGTGGCTGTGGCGGCAGTGACTGGTTTGAGGATGATGATGATGATGATGATGATGATGATGATGATGATGATAGTTGTGGTGGATTGAACAGAAATAGTAGTCTCAGCACCGCCACTATACAGCACCACTGGCTGAGGCTTTCTGCCTGTCTATCTCCAGAGGCAATGCGCCCACACTAACTTAAGAGGGTAGCTGAGAGCATCACACTTCACCTTTCCTGTAAATAAACCAGTTGTAAATAGCAGTTGTACTTGAAGTCTTTTCTCTTCGCCTGCCGAAAGCCTGAACTACATAAAGAACAAGAAGATGATGGAAGGAGACGATATTCCTCCGATATCGTAAACCTTGCCCTCCATTATTAAAAGTGTATCTCCTCTGTAATTAAGAGAGGTTCTTACCACAGAACAAGAGACAGATTCTAATTAAGATTCAAGAAGATTATTTCGTTTGTCTGTAACTTCAGTCGAATGATGAATTTTTGGAAAGTGTTACTACATATTTTGACTGTCACAAAGTCACCAGATTACGAGAACTCCAATTAGAGCCTATTTCTGTCCTTTTTTCTTTCTTTTTTTTTCTCGAGATTCGCCTGTTTCTTGAGTATTGGGTTGTCCAGAAAGTTCGTGCCGATTTATAGTAGCTTACCTTTCGATTTATTTTAGAACATGGTTGAGTCCATAGAATACAATTTGACTACACCTCCATTTAGAGCACAGTTTAAGCTATCTTTTCGTGGAAGAATGTTTATGTTCCTATAACCTGTGTTAATTCTGTAACCCTTTAAAATGGAAGATAAGAAAGTTCATTTGCGGCACTTGATTCTTTTGGAACCAGACAAAAATTGTTGCAGCTCGGCTGGGATGTGTTACCCCACCCTCCATATTCACCAGATATTGCTCCTTCGGATTTCCACTTATTCAGGTCTCTGCAGAATAGTCTTAATGGTAAAAATTTCAATTCCTTGGATGACGTAAAAAGATACCTTGAAACCACCTCATGAAACCACCTCAATTCTGGGAAGAGGGTATTTTCAAGCTAAAGGAAAGATGGAGACGCATTGTGCAACAAAATGGTTCATAATTGGTTGATTAAAAATGTAATGGCAAGTATTTATTGACCTGTTTCTTTCCTTTAAAAATCGACAGAAACTTTCCGGACAACCCAATATAAATGTGAAAACTTATCTATAGAGTTATAGATATACTATTTCTTTACTACCCACAAGGGCTAAACACAGAGGGGACAAACAAGGACATACAAACGGATTAAGTCGATTATATCGACCCCAGTGCGTAACTGGTACTTATTTAATCGACCCTGAAAGGATGAAAGGCAAAGTCAACCTCGGCGGAATTTGAACTCAGAACCTAGCGGCAGACGAAATACCGCTAAGCATTCCGCCCGGCGTGCTAATGTTTCTGCCAGCTCGCCGCCTTAGAGTTATAGATATACGGAAACATTTTACGTGAACAGAATTATCGAAACATGGAATAACCTACATCGTCGGTTGACAGCTGTCAGAACATTGTTTCTTGAAATTCGCCAACACTACTCCTGACATACCTATGCGTCTTCTCTTCTTTATGGTTCTTTAACTGTTCATTTTTCTGTCTTTTATGCTTTATTCCGTGTATTATACGTGTACTTTCTGCTTTCATATGCTGTCTTTAGCTACTTTTAGTTTTACTTCTTTCTGTTCCTTCCTTTAACCCTTTTCCGACCAGTTGCAGTGCGCCTGAGCACGGTATACTATAAACTCCTAAGTCTGTTATGAAATCTACAACCAACGTATAACTGACCGAAGATTTATAACATTAGCTATAGAAAGTTTCTCTTTCACCGACCTTCATATGAGGCATTCACGATATTTAAATAAAAATGATTCATATAATATTAGAATTATATTTTGTGTCCGAAAGCAAGAATGTTTGAATTTGGCGAATAATCTTAGTTATCAATATAATAACTAATATAATTTCTATGCTACTATCAGGAAGTATAGCTTGAATTAATGCTGTAATATCTGTAATATCCTGTCTGATAGGAAATTAGTATCTTTCTGACCTTTCGGGACCGCAGCAGTTTTGCATCTTCGATTCTTATTTTTTTTCTCTTTTATTTGTTTCAATCATTGGACTGTGCTCATACTAGGGTATCGACTCCTTGTTGTAAATAAGAGAAACACCTGTTACTTACCATTATAACATTATTCAGAGCGGATTACAAAACATATACACCATGTGGAATCTTGCTTGTTACGATCATGGCTAATATTGAAATGGATAACACTAATACCAATACAAGCAACACTAATGACGGCTACACTTTATACAAAAACAACGTATGTATACTCATACAAACACACATATATATAAACATACATACATATGATTATGAGAATTTTATGTCAGTCTTAGAAAAATATGGCAGTCGGAACTCTCCTCTTACAACAAGACAATATCCCACCATGCATTTGCTGTACCAATGCAGATTCTAACATTTAGGATATTTGTCTAGTCTGTAGAGAAAATCCACTCCATAGATGTTAAAACCCGCACAACGCTACGTACAGGGAGCGAGTTCCTCAAGAAGCACTCTGTTCCTGATGACCTCCCATACAACTCCAAACAGCTGGACTAACATACTTCAAAGAAGAACTGGATGTGAAACGTTCAGCATGCCAAAATAAATAAATAAATAAATGAATAAATAAGACAATGCATGGATATGTTTCTCGAATACTTGAAAAAAGATAATAGTACCGATATGAAATACAGCCTCTCTTGGACATGTGGCTGTTAAATCGTACTACACTTCGAAGGCTAAACATTTGCAATACAAGAACAGAAAATTGCTATGAAATACCTAATAAACAAAAGATACAGTAAAGCTCTTGGAGCTCCAACATACAACCGAAAATGTAGATTATGCCATATTTCTGTGGAAGGCATTAAATGTATTAAGCCGCTTCCTCAAAATGTCATCAAGTTACCACTTCCCTATGGACACAACGTTGTCGCAGAAACAGTATACAATGCCATTCGGAAAAAAGACTGTCCAGCAATAAATAAATAAATAATAAATAAATAAATAAAAAGCAGAGAATCCCCCTCATATTGGGTACATACACAAACATCAACACAAGATATACTGGTGGAACATTCCCATCAAAATATCTGTAAAGTGTAAACATAACGGGCTGGATATTGTTGTTTAGGGCCGACAAGAAAAAGTATGTACCATCATAGAGGTCGGCTGTCCTACTGATGTGTATATCTCTTTGAAAATCAAAGAGAAAGAGAATAACTTTGGACAGCTAATTCGTCCTCAGCAAAGTATGGTCAACAAATTTTCATTAAAGCTAGTGAATGTGTTCTTATTACGGCTATAATTTATTTTTGGTTCATTTGATAAAATATCGTTACCTGCACTTAACTATATGTTCCTCATGCAGAAGAGGTTATTTGAATATTTGTCAATGTCATCAATATATATAATAACTTGGTCTAATCCACCCTTCTGTTGATTAATAATAGGTGGTAGGGTTAATTAGTCACCCATTTTAAGACCACAACCACCAAGTACTCCGAGTACGTTCAAGTAAGCCACTCTGTTGCTAGCATGCGGGAAGATTTTCGGTTAAGGATAACCTCTTCCCAGCTCTCACGAAGCCCTATAAAAGGTCATGGGCATAATCTCTTCCCGAATTAAAAGATAAAAATGATGATAATGATAATAATTTCAATTAATTAAAAAATATTATCGGCTCACAACATCAAGCATAGGAACCTGCACTTACCTACATGTTCTTCATGCAGACGGGATCCTTGAGATATTTTCCAAAGCTCTTTAGTTAATAAAGTAAATTTGGTTTTAATGAATCATTCTTGAAAATGTTGAGTAATAATTTCCGTTTGATCATCTCATGACGTGTGTAATTTCTATTGTAAATATTAATCAACTACTTCACTCATTATTGGTCATTTGTTAATCGTTATCAATAGCTGCTGGGTATTCTCTTTCGACCTTTCCATTATTAAAGGAAAACATTAGTTGATTCAAGGAAGAATTCCTATCATTTACGATGTCTCTGAATTGGAATAAATAATACCTGCTGGTATTATTCGCCAATGTTCTATTAATCTGTTATTTTTCTTGGATTATTTCCAAGAACGTCTTCTTGGAAATAATGATTAAATGTTTTCCTAGTCGTCGATGATAGCGTAAACATGAACGAGAATAGGAAAACTTTTCGTTTCGAATATATCGAACTTTTATATATTCAATTGATTAGACAGTATGACCGGTCCATGCATCTATCTATCTATCTATCTATCTATCTATCTATCTATCTATCTATCTATCTATCTATCTATCTATCTATCTATCTATCTATCTATCTATCTATCTATCTATCTATCTGTCTGTCTGTCTGTCTGTCTGTCTGTCTGTCTGTCTGTCTGTCTATCTATCTATCTATCTATCTATCTATCTATCTACCTACCTACCTTCCACATCAAAGTGCATCCCTTGACCAAGTTTGCATACATGAAGCTGATAACATCATGAAATTTGGAAACAGCTCCTTGAGCAGCATTCCTTGTCTGATAACCTTAAATAGATGCCCAAAGAAATCGCACGACTCAACCGCAACGTATCATCAGATGAAAGGATGAGCGTATATCAACAGACGCCCATGCATAGATATCTTAGCAAAAAACTCTGGGATAGTAACATTGATCATCAAAGTAATCTGTCATGGCCAAATAACCGGATTACAAATTCCCACTTTGAAGGGTATGTGTTTGCAATCCAGGAACGGGAAATATCAACCAAATACCTAATGCATAGAAGGGACCGAAACGCAGGAAAAGCAGAAAAATGGGATAACCGATGCAGACTTTGTGGAGTTA